>NC_057712.1:61915254-61918127 GCF_004010195.1 Chiloscyllium plagiosum | reverse complement strand
AAAAAAAAACAACAAAAAGCTGGAAAAACTCAGCAGTCTGGTAGCTTCTGTGGAAAGAAAGCACAGATGCTGCCAAACCTACTGAGTTTTTCCAGCATTTTTTTTGTTTCTGTTTCTGATTTCAAGCATCTGTAATTCTTTGGGTTTTGAGAATATCTTATCCTTGGAGGAATAGGTAAGATCTCAATTCCTTGTTTCAAGCATTGTTTTTTGATGTTTTTCATTTTTCTTTTTAATCACCAGATTAATTCCTGGATCAAAGTAGAATGATAAAGAAGATGAGAGAGAGAATTTCAAGCAATTATCTTCCTATTCAAGGGTTGTGCTTCCTTGATTGGTCTTCACTGTCTTTACATTCAGTACATGGTACATTTCACAGCCCAAGAGCCAGCTGTCGTGAGAAGCTACCATCATCCCCTCCCAACAATGTGTTCACCTTCCAAAAAGGTTATAAGGGAGCCTCTAGCTGAGAAATTTGTACCATCAACAGCCATAGGTGAGGTGTTGGAAGACTGGATGTTGGCTAATGTGGTACTATTATTTAACAAAGGCTGTTAGGAAAAACTAAGGCACTATTGACAGTTGGAACTTACGTCAGTGTTGGCTAAGTTTTTGGAGTTGATTTTGAGAGATAGGATTTACATACATTTGGAAAGGTAAGGAGTGATTAGGGATACTCAACATAGCTTTGAGCATGGGAAATTGTATCCCTTGAGCTTCTTGAAGAGGTGACAAAGAAGATTGATGAAGGCAGAATGGTGGACATTGTCTATTTGGACTTCAGCAAAGAGTTCAACAAGTTTTCACATGATAGACTGGTTAGCAAGGTTAGATCCCAAGAGATCCAGGGAGCTATCCAACTGGATACACACTTGGCTTGAAGGTAGGAGACAGAGGATGATGGTAGGAGGTTGTTTTTTGGACTGGAGGCCAGTGACCTGTAGTGTGCCACAAGCATTAGTGCTGGGTACATTAATTTTCATCATTTATATAAATGTTTGGATGCAAAAATAGAAGGTATAGTCAGGAAGTTTGCTGATGACACCAAAATAGTGGACAGTGAAGAAGATTATTTCAGAATACAATGACATGTTGATCAGATGGGTCAATGGTCTGATGAGTAGCAGGTGGAGTTTACTTTAGATTAATATGTGATGTTATATTTTGGGGTGTGTTGTCGAACTTGGGGTGCAGGTCCATAGTTCCTTGAAAGTGGCATCAGAGGTAGACAGGCTCAGGAAGAAAGCATTTGGAATGCTTGCATTCATTGATCAGAACATTGAGAATAAGAGTTAGGATGTCATGTGGCATCTGTACAGGACATTAGTGAGGCTAATTTTAGAATACTGTGTTCTAGGAAAGATGTTGTTAACTTTGAGAGAGTGCAGAAAAGATTTACAAGCATGTTGCTAGGACAGAAGGGCTTGAATTATAGGGAGAGGCTGAATACACTGGGGCTTTTTGTCCTGGAACATCAGAGGCTGAGAGGTGAGGTGCCCTTATAGAGGTTTATAAGATCATGAGGGGCACGGATAGGATGAATAGTCAAAGTTCTTGTCCCAAGGTAGGGAGTCCAAAACTAGAGGACAGAAGTTTAAGGTGAGAGGGGAAAGATTTAAAAAGGATCTGATGAGTAACTTTTTTCTTGCAGAGGGTGGTGCATGTATGGAATGAACTGCCAGAGAAAGTGGTGACGGTGAATACAATTGCAAAAAAGACATCTGGATGGGTATGTGAACAGGAAGCATTTAGAGGCATATGAGCCAAAGGCTGGCAAATGGAACTAGGTCAGATTGTTAGTGCAGATGAATTGGACTAAAGAATCTATTTCTGCACTGCATGATTCTATGACACTATAAAATCTTATATCTCAAAATGATTACCTATAATTTTTCTACATTCCAATGAGTGTAGGTCTAACCTGCTCAGTCTTTTTTTAAATGACAACTCCTTCAGACCAGGGCAACACGGTGACGCAGTGTTTAACACTGCTGCCTCGCAGTGCCAGGCACCCAGGTTCACTTCCAGCCTTGGGTGACTGACTCTGTGGAGTTTGCAATTTTTCCCTGCATTTGCATGGATTTCTGCCCACACTCTGGTTTCCTTCCATAGTGCAAAACTGTACAGATTAGGTGGGCTTGCAATTCTAAATTGAATTATAGTATCCAGGGATGTACAGGCTAATTGGATTAGTCATGGCAAATGCAGGGTTAGGGGGATAAGATGCAACTGGGTGGATGGTCTTTGGAGGGTTGGTGTAGACCTGATGGGCCAAGTGGCCTCTATCTGAACCATAGGAACTCTTTGATTCAGAAGTCAGCCTCGTGAACCTTCTCTGAACTGCTTTCAATATATGTAAATCCCTTATTAAATAATGAGAATTAAAATGCACATGGTAATCCAGGTGTGGTTTTGCCAATACCTTGTATACAGAGGAATCTCGATTATCCGAATACCAATTATTCGAAAATTGGATTATCCGAAGGAGATCTTGAGGTCCTGATAGAAACATTACATCAAAGACATGTTTCCAACAGTGATCGCGTCTTGTTTCCAGTGATTAAACAGGCACCGTCTCCAAATGACTGACCTCCCGCCCTCTCTCTCTCCCCACACTTTCCCTAGAGTTCTACAGAGGGGTGTACCCTAACCACGCTCCTCCCTGCCCCCCTTTCCCAGGAGTAATCTCTCCAACATTGTCCTGTATAGGGCAAACATGGAACCTATCAAAAAATTGTGTGTGCGTATGTTTGTGTGTGTGCGCGTGCGCACGCTATTTGGAGACTTACCCCACAAAGGCAGCGGTGGTAGCAGCAGTTTGTTGGTGTGCAGTCCGGATACCCCGGACAGGTGCTGAGGGGTGGATGGGTGGC
>NC_057712.1:61888934-61915076 GCF_004010195.1 Chiloscyllium plagiosum | reverse complement strand
GGACCGGGGGGGGGGGGTGAATGAGACGGGGGCAGTGTTGGGGACGGGGTCTCGCGTGCTGTGTGCTGCTGCAGTCTCCTGAACAGGGAGAAGACTTTAAAAGGCATTTAATCGATTTTCCGAATAATCGATTATCCGAACGAAATAGTGCCCATCCATCACGTTCAGATATTTGAGGTTCCACTGTCATGAGTTATTCAGCACAGAAGAGGCACTTCGACCCATTGAGTCTGCAATGACCTATCGACACTAATCATCCTTTCCAGCACTTGGTCCCTAGTTTTGAATTTTGTGACATTTCAAGTGCTCAACCATGTACATTTAAAGGTTTTGAAGTTTCCAGCTTCAATACCCTGCCAGGCAATGCATGTCATTGGTAAAAAAGGTTTTTCCTCAAATCGCCTATAAACCTCCTTAAAATTATGTCTCCTCACTATTGATGCTTCAACTAAGGGGAATAGTTGCTTCCTACCTGCTCTGTCAAGCCCCTAATAATCTTATACACCTCAACCAGGTCTCCACTCAGCCTTCTCTACTTCAAAGGAAACAATCCGATCTTATCCAGCCTCCTTTCATAGATAAAATGGTTTATCCCAGGCAACACTCTGGTGAATCTGCTCTGTACTCCCTCGAGTGCAATCACATCCTTCCTATGTTGTGGTGACCAGGACTGCACATAGCATTCCAGTGTAGGGTAACCAAAGATTTGTACTGCTTCAACATAACTTCCCTGCTCTTATACTCTATACTATAACTGATAAAGATGAGTCTCTCATATGCCTTCTTAACTACCTTACTAACCTGCCCTGACACCTTTAGATATCTATGGATAAACATCCCAAGGTCCTCTGTTTGTTTAACCTTCTTAATGTCCTGGCATTAATGGAGAACGTCCTTGTCTTGTTACTTCTTCCAAAGTGCAACAGCTCACAGTTAACAGGGTTAAATTCTATCTGCCTCAAATCTGCCCCACCACCAATCAATCTATATCTTCCTGTAGCCTAAAACCTTCATCTTCACTATTAACCATCCAGCCAACCTTTGTGTCATCTATCATCTTACTTATCATTCCCCATACATGCTCATCTATAATGTTTAAATAGATATCATGAACAAAAAGGGACCTAGCACTGATTCATCTGTTATTTGTCTCCAGCCACACAACAGCTTTTTACCATTCTTTCTTTCTGCTCAGCCAATTTGGATCCAACTTACTAAGTTGCCCTGGATACCATTTGTTTTTATCACCTTTATCAAAGCTCCATGTGGGAACTTGTCAAAGCCTTTCCTGAAATCCATAGAAACTTCATCTACTGCATTACTCCCATTCATACACCTGGTCAAAAAATTCAATCAAATTTGTCAAAACCATGCAGACTATCTCTGACCAAACCTTGGAGCCAGCTTTCCTTACTTTTATACGTCATTGCCTGGGTGATAAATTGAACTCATTGATTCATGAAGAAGGACATCCAGGTCCATCTGTACTGCAATCTTGCTCAATTTAAATAACATTTTGCTTTTTTTATTCAATATATGCAATCTTCCTGACATCTTGTCTGCCCACCGTAATGTGGAAGATATTTAGGGCTGGACAGGAAGGCACCGGGACAATCGTGTGTTTTTAAAGGACATTGGTTAGGCCACTGTTGGAATATTGCGTGCAATTCTGGTCTCCTTCCTATCGGAAAGATGTTGTGAAACTTGAAAGGGTTCAGAAAAGATTTACAAGGATGTTGCCAGGATTGGAGGATCTGAGCTACAGGGAGAGGCTGAATAGGCTCGGGCTGTTTCCCCTGGTGCATCGGAGGCTGAGAGGTGACCTTATAGAGGTTTACAAAATTATGAGGGGCATGGATAGGATAAATAGACAAAGTCTTTTCCCTGGGGTCAGGGAGTCCAGAACTAGACGGCATAGGTTTAGGTGAGAGGGGAAAGATATAAGAGACCTAAGGGGCAACTTTTCCACGCAGAGGGTAGTACGTGTATGGAATGAGCTGCCAGAGGATGTGATGGAGGCTGGTACAATTGTAACATTTAAGAGGTATTTGGATGGGTATATGAATAGGAAGGGTTTGGAGGGATATGGGCCGGATTCTGGCAGGTGGGACTAGATTGTGTTGGGATGTCTGATCGGCATAGATGGGTTGGACCGAAGGGTCTGTTTCCATGCTGTACATCTTTATGACTCTATGTCCATCCTGCAAATGTGCTGCAAGTGGTGGTAAAATCCAGCCACTTGTGATTCCTAGAACTGGGATTGATTAATGCTCAGAGATTAAGAACACTTCTCACATCCTTTCCTCCATTCGTATTTGCTTTGGCAGTCACTATACTATTTTACAGATTTAATAATAGCTCATGGTTCTCATTTCTCCCAAATTTTGAACTCCTACATCGCCCTCCATTGAATTATGTAAGATCCTAATAACTGTATCGACTCCAGTGCCTGAAAACAGCATGAAAACATTTCAAACTTCCTAAGTTGGCCAATATTCAGATAACAGTCTGATGAAGGAAATGTGTCAAGACTATAACCTTCACAATGTAGCAATAAAGTCTAAAACAACTGTCACAACATAATTTTGACTGAACAACAGATGGAAATTAATAAATTATTTATTTATGTTTCACTTATGCTAATATTTCACTACAATTACTTGAAGTTGACAACATATATTGTAAGTACAAGAGGAAATCCGTATAGTTAATATTGGCCAATACAACTAGATAAATTGCACTTTTTCTGGTTCACCAATGTCTCACTGGTATTTCTGTACATAACAAGTTATTTTCTGTTTTATAATTCTGCTTTTAATAAAATCACTCAGAACTAAAAGCAACATATCACTACAGAAGCAATTATATTTAATTATTTTTAAATTACAAGCTTCAAACTGATTTTGATTCACACGGACAATGCCTGTGCATCAAATGGAGTGCCCATCCAATATTGGAGAGAGGGTCAAACAGAGTTAGTGGCAGATATCATTCAGACAGTGATATGGGCCAAGCATGCACTCTCAGGCTGCTTACTGAGGGGGACCTCCCATAGTGTCTCTACACAGTAAACTGCAACTTCCATTTTGATAAGCCTGAGTGGACTAAAGGTGAAGTCATCATGCGAGGGGTTTGGACAGACAGATATAGAACAGGAGATTTTTGGAGAACGAGTGAAGTTTGGAATATGATATTGGTTGAATAATAACAATTGGTCAAACCAAATTATGAGAGAGGGGAAGATTATCTTTTGTTCTTTGAGACAGTGGAATGGATGTTTCACATCAAGCTGAAAGGGCAAAGGGAAACTTAATTTGCCACCTCAATGAAAAGACAGTACATCCGACAGTGTAGCAGTCCAATAATACTTCACTACAGTGTGAATCTAAATTGCATGCTCAAATATCTAGATTATGATTGATCCCATTACCTTTTAAGTGTGTAGATTGTATAAATGACATTAAATTGTGTACTTCAAATCACCAATACTTCACAATTTAATTACTTTTGGTTGTTAATAACTGTAAACCAAATTGCTGTTTATATTGATGTAATTGAAAGTAATGTTCAGTAATATTAACCTATTGAGAGTTCAAAAATATTCAGTTTTTCCATTGTTTGGCCTTGTCCTTGTGACATACAATATGGCAAAACTTTTGCATGCCTTGCATTTGTTATGCATATTTCATTAACACCATTCAAAAGATAATTACAAAAATTACTAGAGCGGAACATCATTACCAACACTTGGAAGATTAATTATGCCTTTCAGCCATCAGAGACACAAAGTTGCACTGCCTTCCCTCTGCCAGGAAACACACATCTTTCTAGCCTGAAAGGGAGAAAGGATACCCAAGGAAAGGAATTTTTTTAAAAATGAAATTCAGCAGCTCAGGGATTCTACAGTGAAACATCGGATGTCTTGCAGAGTCCCTGAGATTCAATTGATTTTCACATCGTTACCTTCTACGGTTGAATAGGATTGTTAGACAGGGTAAGTCGTGATGATGGAATGCTTCATCTTGAGGGGAGAGGAATCTGAACAAATTTATTCCCATCAATCCGAAAGGAATGACCAATGAGTAGCTGCAGATGGTCAATGAAATTCTCAAGAGATTAAATAGTATGAAAACAAGACAGGTTAAACGAGGAAGCAGAAATTATGCAACATATTACACCAGTCTTTTTTTTAAATACTGCATGGATTAAAAAACTACCAGTGCATTGATTGTCACCTCCTAATAGCAATCTATAAATGTTTACCCAAGTGGTCTGTTGAAAGTTAATCTATTTTTCTAAAATCTCTAAGAATAACATTTAGAAATTAACATGTATGTAACAACTATCAGTTGTTTAGTTAGTTACCATTCTAATTTATCTAAATAATATGAAATTTACTGTAATTAAAATTTCTGAATTTATTCAAGAATCACTATCTCAAATTAACACTTAAAAGTAAGTGTTGTTAATGTTGGGGAAATCATGGGCATGATATTTCCAGGTAAAAGTCAACTTTGTAACCAAGGCATCTTCTTGCATCAAACATGTTACGGAGTGTTTTAGCTATCATTAATTGGCAAGAACGAAATGAGGAAAGCAGCTAAATAAATTGGTTCCATTTCTAACTATTGTTCTGGATAATAACATTAGTGGTGCCCTGCCTCAATGTGGTTGCACACTGGAAATCAAGCCCTCCTACTCTCAAAGTCACAAAATTTAAAAAAGTTTAACAAGTACTCCAAATTCCCCAATTTTTTCAATACCAGGTTTGCAGAAAGCATGGAGCAAATTTCTGCACTTAATAAGGATTACCATTTATGAAAAATAAATAGACTCCAGCTACAACTAAACAATTACAGACTGATGATATGTAACTCTACTAGTTAAAACGCTAACCCCCGTATAAACTTCCCTTAGGTACAGACATGTACAAACAGACACAGACAGGAAAAAAATAACTTAGGTATTATGGGTGAAGGAAAAAAACTGGAAAACAGTTCAGTGATCCTTCTTCATAGGATTTACTGAGATTATCCTTGTGATGATCAGAATGCTGCTTCTATTCCTTTCTTTTTAAGGTGCTTTCACTTGTTTACAAGAGACGTAGGGTGACTGGTTCACACTTATAAAGGCCTCTGACTTATTGTTTAGAAAAATCACAGCTTCCAGCAACTGCTGAAGGAAAAATAAATTGTTTCTTTGAAATTAAAATGTTTCCAACTACAAAGAACAGAGCCTCCTGAGTCTGTGAACATTTGATGGCTTCTCACTGTCTTGTTCCAAGTCCAAAGTTGTTTAGCTACCTGGAAGCTGATCATGTATTTGTTGACAGGTAGGGGCCTTTGTCAGTGATAATTCATCAGTAGTTCACAGACCAATCAGCTATTTGTTGACAGTTGAATCTCCATTTGTATACAGCCCTTGGCTCTGGTTCATAAGCAAACATTCTACTCCTGTTTGAACTGGCAACTTGGTAAACAATGCTCACAATGAATATTAGTTTAATCGCTTTCAAAATTACAACAAACCGTCAGCAATTCTTGGTTTAAAAAACAATCCTTTTCTCATTTCTGACCAGAATCATAGACACAGAAAAATGAAACAGCATAGTCTTTACAAAGGTTAACGGTCATTAAGCTGAAAGCGGGAGTGCATCATTAGTGATGTCAGATGACGTCACAGCACATGGGACTAGGACTTGAGGGAAGAAAGTGCTGATGGAGTTCTGTTCATAAATGGGTCTCTGTAAATAGTGTAAATAATTAATAAATATTCATTAGTTTGCACTAGCATAGCTTCCAGTTCTCATCTGCCAAAACTATCCAAAACCCAATCATAATATTTATATAATGATTTGGAATTTTAATGCTACTGGTTTTAGCACTGGATGAGCCACCAGCTAAATTCTAGCAGGAACCTCATTATTAAATATAAAACAGACTACCTTGATAAGACATAGATTGCTTTTTTAATCCTGTCCTGAGAGGAACATTCTCAGAAATGGGGAGTTATCGTTGATGTGGGTGAGACACACTGCATATCTCAGGTGCAGAAGAATGGCATGGCAGCAGCATTCTAATTGCAGATTTAGGGGTATCTGCAAAGGATCAACTCTACCAGCTCTTCCATTGTGCAATTTGCGAAGTAGCCAGAAAACGCCGAGGTGTTCTATGAAAATACACTCAAACATACAAATATATAAATTAGGAGTAGCGGGCACCATTCAACTCCTTGAACCTGCTCCACCATTGAATAAGATCATGGCTCTTTTTTTTTATTATCCCACATTCCCTCCTATCTCTAATACCTATCTCCTTCAACTTAACAATCTATCAACCTTTGATTTTGAAAATAACAAAGTTGAGGAAGAGCACTCAAAAGTTTTAAAGCATGTTACTATTATGTGGAATTCTTAAAGTCCAGGGGATGGAGTCCTCGGCCCTTGGGCCTCTTTCGTCCTTTCATTCAAATTGTTTTCATAAACATTCTCCCAGCAGTACCTTATGCCAAGGGCAATTTCCAGCCAACAGCAGTGATGTCACTCCTCCTGGTTTAAGGTAGGGTAAGTGCTAAAATATTGAAATGAAGTTAAAGTTTAAAGTAGCCTGGCCATTCTGTGGGCTTCCTCTCTGGCTTGGTCCTTGTTTGACCCAAACACTATTTGAATAATCCCTCTGTGACTGTCATTATGCATTATATTTTCTTGTCTCCTCAAACATTCTGTTGCCTTTAGCACAGTGAAACACATTATTTGTTATTCCTCCAAAGTCCAGCTAAATTGTAGTGCTCCCTCTTTGTTTCACTCTTCTCAATCTAATGCTAGTGAGAAGCATCAAAAATAATTATTTCTCCAACTTTTGCACTGGCACCTCCCTAAAAAACAATCCTTATCCTCTTTCCCTTCCACATTTGCTTGCTTTTACGTGATGATCTTATTTATAGACATAAGGTGGGATTTTGCTTGATCGTACAACCACAGGTGATCAGTGGAGAGTGGTGGGAAGCTGTGAAACTGGAGCAGCCTGTGATGACCGGAAGGCCAGCATTGTTCCATTATTTTGGGATTTTACCAGTAACAGGAGCCATGTTGGATGAATTTATCCATCAAAGCAGTGAGACACAATTGGATATATTTCAAACACCAATTAATGAAATTGTACTGCCAATTTGTATTTGGATTACTCAAGGAAGCCACAGATCTTTGGAACATTGCCTGGTGAAAAGAGGTGGCAGCTAGATGGAAGCAGGGGAAAATGCTCCATTGAAGCCAATGGTAGAGCCAACAAATAGTGGCAGCAAGGATTGTTTACAGACAATGATGTCAGACATTAGCAAAAGAGCGAGGAGGTGCTGGAATGTATGTCAATGTCATTTAAGGACAATAATACTTGCACTGACATGAGATCTCAGGAGCATCCTTGGGGAATTGAGGTAAGTTGATCATGATTCAGAGCAAGGCCAGCTACAACAGATTTAATTCAGCCAGGCCTTTTAACCCAGTTGGCAACAAAACACAGATCAGAGAGTGACAGATCGAGACACTGCAGAGAGAGAGAAAGAGACATCAGCAGCCTCAGAAAAGCAAGAGGGCCAGCTGTGCAAGTGTGGGCATGGAAAAACATATGTCCAGTATGTGCCACCTTGGCTGAACTTTCTCCAGATGTCTGAGCAACAAAGTCAGTGAAGCGAATGGAAATGCTGAACATGAGGGTGTCACTCATCAAGCTGTCTCCTTTAATGATGAGGTTGTGGATCAATTTTCTGAGCAGGCAATGAAAGATGAGGAACATTTTGGAACTCCATGCAAGGTGTAATTAGTTGTGAATAAGGACTGCTTGAGACTGTCTAATTCAGAGTGATTCCCAGCTTCTTGGAGCATTTCAGAAACATTTCAATAAAGCCTCAACTACTGCCTCCAACAGTTTATACTCAATTGCCCAATACCCAGGGTATTACAGGGCACAAAGACTTCAGTCCATCAAGGGAACATGCCTGTGGATGACATTTCAAAGGGCAATGAGGATTGAAAGAGTAAGCAACAAAAGCACAGAAACATGTTATTGAATGGTGGAACAGAAATAAGGCTTTCCATTCCAATAATTCAATCACCTGTAGATCCCAGAGGATATCAGGACATAAAGTAACAAAACAGGAAAATTGAATGAAGGATTTATGAGATGCCTAAGTTTCCAGTAAAGAAACATTACTCAACATTACAAAACAGTAATGACCCAGGAATCCCAAGAGCGATTCAGCACTTTTCTTAAATCTGTATTCTATGAGGGCCCAGGCTTGTCCTAGCAGGTAACATAGAAGTAGGTTGATAATGGGCCAGCCTCCCACAAAACTCAGATGAGCTTTGTAACCCCTCTGGCTACCCCTCCTCTACAAATGCTAAGCTCTTCTCTGTTGTTGAGGTTTGTTGAGGTATTGGAGGTATTAGCAAAGGACTTAAAACCCCACTGTCCATAGCAGAAACACTCTGAGATGTAAAGGCCAGCTGTTTGTCATTTCATAAACAATGGATAAATGTTGTTCTTTACTGACCAGCAAAGGATAATGACCTGGAGACTTTGGCATATCATGTAACATCCCCGGCTGTCACCCAACCATGAGCAAACTGATGGTATTCAGGTCTGTGTGTGTCCACTGAGTGGCTGCTTCATCTGGCACTTCATGATGGTCACAATCTCTTATTTGGGCCATGTACACATTCTGCGATAGGGTAGCCCATTGTCTGGTTGGGGTACTCCACCATCTATGCATAAACATATGCAGACTGACAATTTTGCCAGAGAGTTAATCACTTCCTGCTGCTCCAGTAGGTGGGCTAACCTCAGAGATCTATATTTGAACCTGGGACTTAGTACGGTCCTCACCACCTGCAGCCTTCAGTAGATACTCAGTGTCCTGGGCTGTCACAACTTCCATCAGCTGCTCGGGTGCATTTGTAATGAACTCACCAGTTTGTGACACTAAAGCGAATAACAAGGCCACTCTTTCACTTGTGAAACCATATAAATGATCAATTTAGAGCAGATCGCACCTTCAATTCTATCAGTTCCATTCATTCTAAAACAAACATTTTTTTTCCAAAACCAGCTTGCAAAGTTAGCAGTTACATCCTAAATGAAAACTGGAAAAATTAATGTCATTGAGAAAATTTTGTTTTCCATTCTAGTTATTTGGATTTCTGTTGTTGCTAAACATGTATAACTTGTGGTGTTTAATTTGAAGTCTTCCAAGGAAAATGTTTTATCTGGAAAATCTAACTGAGAGCTCATTAAAGAATGCAATATGAGTTTACCGGTAGTGGTATCATTTTCTCACATGTATATTGTTATGAAGATGTTTAAGTGTACTGTACATTTAAGAGAGTGAAGGATTTAGAGAGGCACACAGAGTTCTGGAGAAGTTACATTGTAACGTTTGGTCCATAGCTAGAATAGCTGAATGCCTGGATACAAAACCATATGCGAATTTGGCCAATCAGTTTAAATTATACCTCAAAAATAGAAAATTCCAATCTGAAGTTTTAATTGAGTATATTGACAATCTGAAAGCCAATGACACAATCTGATGCTTTGGGGCTATAAGACCGGGGAAACTTGAACAGTTGAAAGAGAACTTTCAAGCCACCAGCATGTACAGACTGCCTGAAAAATAACTCTCTTTAAGGTACCTTTATTGATCAGTGAACTATGAAACAGAAATGGGATTCTGGATTAGTGGTGCTGGAAGAGCACAGCAGTTCAGGCAGCATCCAAGGAAAATCCCTAAGAAGAAGAAAATCTACAGAGGAAGACACCAAGAGAAGATTTAACAGCTGCCTGGTTTTGAAATTTGAATTTTTTGGTAAATCTTAATTGGGGGTTTTATCGGACTAGTATTGTAGAAGGGGCAGGTAAAAGATAGGTTAGAGAAGGGAGTTGTAAATAGTTGTTAGTTAATTATTCTCTGTTATACTTTAAGAAATAAAGTGTGACTGTTGTTAACTTTTACTTTAAATAGTGACCTTTGGGATAATTATTGGTCTCTCAAATTTTCACAGATTACTGCATAGGATAAATCTTTTCTGTGTTGCAGGTTTAAATTAAGCAGGAGGGTTTACCCTGTGATGTAACAATGTAGAGATGAAAGGAGCAAATGTGAGTGAGAATTCAATCTAACTTTGTTTTCTTCCCTTAAAGATAGAACTTAGAACATAGAACAATACAGCACAGAACAGGCCCTTCGGCCCACGATGTTGTGCCGAACATTTGTCCTAGCTTAAGCACCCATCCATGTACCTACCCAATTGCCGCTTTAAGGTCACCAATGATTCTGACTCTACCACTCCCACAGGCAGCGCATGTAAAGAACCTGGGTAAAGAACCTACCCCTGACATTCCCCCATACCTTCCACCCTGTCACCTTTGTGGGTGGCACGGTGGCATAGTGGTTAGCACTGCTGCCTCACAGCGCCAGAGACCTGGGTTCAATTCTCGCCTCAGGCGACTGACTGTGTGGAGTTTGCACGTCCTCCTCGTGTCTGTGTGGGTTTCCTCCGGGTGCTCTGGTTTCCTCCCACAGTCCAAAGATGTGCAGGTCAGGTGAATTGGCCATGCTAAATTGCCCGTAGTGTTAGGTTAGGGGTATGGGTGGGTTGCGGGTCGGTGTGGTATCATTTGGGCCGAAGGGCCTGTTTCCACACTGTAATGTAATCTAATCTAAACATACTTTATTCGTAAAATGTATAGAGTGTATTATAAAACATTTCAACTTCAAAATTCTTGAAAATGCAATAAACCTCTTACCAGAAAGTGTGCTCCACTCTGAGGTGCCTCCACATAATTATAATAGTCTTAATTCCATTTCAGGTATATAGCTGAGGGCAAATCATTTCAAATTGAAAATTACAGGACATTTATTAGCAATAAACTTTTCTCCAAATATCATGTTACACCCTGAGGTACCTCAATAAAATTTCAATTATCTTGATACTCACAATTTGCATTCCTTGTCAGACACAGAGACTGGGGGCCTCTGCAATTTGTAGCCCCTTGGTGTACTGTGGCTGATATCAGTAGACCGCACAGAAAATAACCAAGCTCTCCTATCGATGCCCAACCATCAGGCTTCATTAACCATAATTATCCTTATTAGAGTGTTAAAATTACAGGAATTACAGAAAAATAAGTTGTAGTTCAGATTGATAGCTGTGAAAAAGTTTTGCAGTCTCCCGGGGACAAACTTCAAGCAATCTCAAGAGTAAGTACTGCAGTCATAGTATATCACAGCGTAATAAAGGGAGCTGCTGGCAATCAGCCAGATCAGTCAATTTGTAGCACTTTTCTCCACAAGGGCAGTTCAGATCTTTCTGTCTGACATGGGAGTCAAGCAGATGAGTGGCCAGGTGATTAATTTTTATCGAAAAACTGATCTTCCAAAAATGGTTGCAATATAGACTTAATCTGTGTAACATGTCCTGACAAACAACCCACATCGAGAGAAAAACATTTCTCCCCATGAATCACAGAATTGTTATGAAGGAGACGAGATCAATTGCCCCCCGGGTCTCCAAATAAGCAATTTTGTTTTATTTTGTGGGATGTGGGTGTCACTGGATTGGCTGGTATTTATAAGCTGTCTACTTGAACCATTGGGATTTTGATCCATCTGTATTCAAGAAACAACAGTATAGTTCCAAGGGTGGTTAGTGTTCTGGAGTGGAAACTTCAGGTGCTGATGTTTCCATGATTCTGCTGCCCTTGCCCTCTAGTTGGTCATTGTTGTTTGTTTGGAAGGTGCTGTCTAAGCTGTTTTGGTGAATTTCTGCAGTGCACCTTGTGGATGGTATACAAAGCTGCTGCTGAGCATTTTTGGTGGGAATGTGAATGTTTATGGATGTGAAGACAATCAAGTGAGCTGCTTTGTTCTGGATGGTATCAAACTTTTTGTGCATTATTGAAGCTGCTGTCATCCACTAAAGTGGAGGGTATTCTCTCACACTCTTGATTTGTGCTATCTAAATGATGATGTGGAGGTGCCAGTGTTGGATTGGGGTAGACAAGTTAAAAATCACGCAATGCCAGATTATAGTCAAGCAGGTTTATTTGGAAGTACTAGCTTTCGGAGCACTGCACCTTTATAAGGTAACTTGTGGGGCAGGATCATAAGACACAGAACTTGTTGTAGTTCTGTTCGCCGAGCTGGGCATTTGTGTTGCAGACGTTTCGTGGATGTGGATCGTTAGCTGTCTTCCTGTTTGTCCTATGTAGTGTTTTGTGCAGTCCTTGCATGGGACTACATCCATGAACACCAACTAGCCACGAAACGACATGACCAGCTATCCTTAGTAGTCACACACGCAGATGACAAGCAACATGAGTTCGACTGGGACAACACTACTATTATAGGACAAGCCAAACAGAGAACAGCCACAGGGGACGAAACGTCTGCAACACAAATGCCCAGCTCGGCGAACAGAACCACAACAACGAGCACCCGAGCTACAAATCTTCTCACAAACTTTGAACACAGAACTTATAGCTAAATATTACAGTGGACTGCAATTGAAACGATCTATTGAATAGACCTAGATTGATGTTAAGTCTTTCATCTTTTAGAATGGATTGCAGGTTTTGGTTCATTAATATGTAAATCCCAAACCTCTTTTCAGTCACATTCTTGAGATAACTTAAGGTTCTGGAAAAGAAAGGTGACAGCTCTGCTCAGACAATGTATTAAAAGTGTGAGGTTAGAGTCTGTCTGTATCCCAATTTTGAGTCCCAAAATAGAAGATTATAAAGTGTTATATAGATTGACTGCCTACAATGAATGCCTGCAGATTGTGTGCTTTTTGAGCAAGAATTGAATATATCTGCAAATACAATTCTGCAAATGCAAATTCACCCCATAGACTTATATGTGAGTGTGTGTGCATGTGTGTGCGTGTGCATGTGCATGCGTGGGAGAGAAAGAAAGAAAGTGTGAGTGTGTGCATGTGAGTGTGTGTGTGTGTGTGAGAGACTGCGACTGCACTTGAGAGAGTGTATGTTTGTGTGTGTGTGCATGGTGGAGTGTGTGCGTGGGTGTGACATCCTCATGGATTCGGTATCCATGATGATGGCCTCAACTGGGACTTGGGTTCATGTCGCACGACAGGTTACACCACTACACCACTACATTATACACTCACACACACACAAGTGCACATGCACACACACTCTTACATACTCACACACTCACGCAGACCCTCTCTCATACACACGTTCTCTCTCAAACACACACATATGCACCCACCACACTGACACCTACGCCCACACCGTCACACTCACAGACACATACTCACACACTCTCTCTCTCATATGCACACACACACATGCATATAAGTCTATGGGGTGAATTTGCATTTGCAAAATTGATTTGCAGATGCATTCTATTTTTGCTCAAAAAGCACACAACTGGCAGGTAGTCAATCCGTATAACATTTTATAAATTCCTACTTTGGAAACACAACCAGTTTGATTCAAGATTGCGATACAGACAGACTCTAACTTCACACCTTTAATTCATTGTCTGAGCTGAGATGTCACCATGCTTTTTAAAACCCTAAGTTAGCTCCAGAATGTGATTTAAAGGAAGTTCTGGGATTTACATATTAATGAACTGAAACCTGCAACCTAATCTAAAAGTTGAAAGATTTATCAGCAATCTAGGTTTGTTTAATAGATCGTCTCAATTCCATGTCACTGTGATTTTTTGCTATAAATTCTGTGTCTTATGATCCTATCCCGCTAGTTACCTGATGAAGGAGCTGCACTCTGAAAGCTAGTACTTCCAAATAAACTTGCTGGACTATAACCTGGTGTTACTTGATTTTTAACTTTATTTAAGTGATGGGCAGGCATTAAGGAGAAACAAAGTGAGTTAGTCGCCATAGAATTCCCAGTCTCTGGCCCACTCTTGTAGCCATTGTATTTAGATGACTAGTCCAGCTCAGCTCAGCTTGTAGTCAGTTGAAAACCTCCACACACACACACCCCCGCACCCCCCCCCCCACCCCACCCATATCAATTAATTAATGAGCAATGATTAGATTATTTCATTGTTGTCTGGTACATGTCAGAAGTGAATGTTTCTTGTTACTTCTCAGCCCAAGCTTGGATGTCCAGATCTTCGTGGATAAGAGCAGAAACCACTTCATTACGTGAACAGCTATGAATGGTGCTGAACATTGTGCAATCATTGGTGAACATTCCCATTTCTGACTTTATGATAGAAGAAAGGCCATTCATGAAACACTACAAGATGGTTGTGCTATGGATACTCATCCAGAAATGTTCTTGGGTTGGGATGATTGAGTTTGTTTTGCTGTGCAGTTTCCTGTGTATGAAAGTACGTTACACTGTGAGCCCAACTGACAAAGGGCCCTGTTGATTGCATCCAGAAAGAACATTGTGCTTTCTGCCATATCTGCTTCCACTCAAAAGAACAGATGACAGCTAGTCACTGATAAGTTCGTCAGGGTGATGTTTTGATCAACCTGTCTGAATAAAATTAAACAAGGTCTGACATTTAACTATCAGTCATCATTAACACATGCATGTTACATTCTACTGTCTTTACCAATCAAAGTTCATTTCCAAACCAATCAGAACTCTCTCCTCTCATTCAGTAGAAATGTTGAATTTTCATTAAATTGTCACGATGAGCAGAAGATGAAAAGCTTTGATAATACATGTCTTTTTTCAACATTACTTGTGTTCTGTATGACAAAATTACCATGAGTAATATTGAGAGTTGATATATACTAAACAGAGATTTAAAGAAGTCTAGCTCTGATCATTGTTTTTAATCTCACCTCGTTCTGCCTAGTCAGGAATCCAAATTCATTGATGGGGACATACAGCTGCTGCCAAGGCGCGGTGGGGAAAGACCACCGTGTAACGTCTGCCTGCCTAAGCACAGGGGTCCGACGCAGTAAGGGGGCTCCATTGACCCCCCCTGCTAAATATGTGGATAGTAATTGTACAGACCTGTATATATGAATGATTATTCTGTCTCTGTATGCCAAGAAATGGAATGTTTACGTACGTATGGCATGACCAATTGTACAGATCATCAAAATATTTTATGAATAAAGTATATTTTTGAAATAAAATAAAATGGACATAAAATCACATGGCAAAAGAAGTGTTATTTCTTAGTGTCATTCCCTTGCCTTCTTCCCATAACTACTTCCCATAACACTGCACTTGCTTCCTTTTTGGATAGCAGTCTAAATCCCTTTGAATGCTTCAGTTGATCCTGTCTCCACAAGTAGCGTATACTGGACCTTAACCACTTGATACAGGAAAACATTTTCCTTAAGTCATCATCTCTTCTTTTGGTAATGAATTTAAATCTGTGCCCTCTCATTCTCAATCCTTTCCACAGTAAGAACAGTTTCTCCTTCTGCCAAGATACCACATAATAATTCTATCAAATCCTTGAGTTTTCACTCTTCTAAGGAAAACATTCAGAACATCTCCAATTTATCTTTATAACTGCAGTTCCTCATCCCTGAACTATTCTCATGCATGTTATCTGCATTCTCTCCAATGCCTTCGCATCCTTCTTAAAATTCAGTGCCACAAACTGAATGGAATACTCTAACAGAGATTGAACTCATAAATATATGTTCAATGTAATTTATTTGTTCTTGTACTCAAAGCTCATATTCATAAAGCCTTAGTTATTGTATGCTTTATTAACCACTTTCTTAACCAGTCCTGCCACTTTCAATGATATTGAAGATATAAACTCCCTCTGCACCTGCACACCCTTGAGACTTCTGTCCCTTATTTTATATTGTCTCTCCATGTTCTTTCTGTCAACGTACATCACAACACAATTCTTCACTTTCACCTTCATCTGTTTGCTCTTTTCACCAACTTGTCTGTGTCTTTTTGAAGTTCTACATTGTCTTCTCATGGTTCACAATGCTTCAAAGTTATGTATCATCTGCAGATTTTGCAATTTGTGCTCCGTACACCAAGATCTAAGTCATTAATATATATCAGGAAAAACAAAAGTACCAACACTGACCCCTTGGACATTACACTACAAACCTTCCTTCAGCCTAAAGAAAATCCATCAACTATCACTCCATTTCATTGTATTCAGTCATTGTTCTTTTATTCCATGAGCCATCACTTTGCTCACAAGTCTCTTTTGCGGCGTTGTATCAAATGCCTGCTGAAAGTTCATGGACACCACATCAACAACAATTGTCTCATCATTTCTCATTAAGAACTCCAGCAAGGTTGTCAAATTAAATTTTCCCTGTGCTCAATAGAATCATAGAGATCAATAGGATAGAAAAAAGCCCTTTGGTCCATTATACCCATACCAGTCAAAAACAAACACCAAACAATTCTAATCTCATTTTCCAGCACTTGACCCATAGCCTTGTATGCCTTGGCATCACAAATACACATCTAAATGCTTCTTAAATGTTATGTGTGTTTCTGCCTCTACTATCCTCACAGGCAGTGAGTTCCAGATTCCTGCTTTTTTTACGATAAAGAAAACAACCCCTATCTGTCCAATCCCTCTTCAGAACTGAAAATCTCCAGCCCAGGCAACATTCCAGTAAATCTCCTCTGTACTCTCTTCCTTCATGAAACATATACTGCCACAAATAACATTGAGACGGATTACCCCAAGGCCTTGTTCATCGTAACCAATGACTTATACCGAGACTGTGCTACCAAGATACCACCAACATGTCTCCTGTCCCTCCAGAAGCCCAAGCACCCAGGACCATTGCCACATAGGCCACTCCATTCCCCTCCCATGTTTTGGTAAATCAGACCATAAAGCTGTGCTCCTCCTCCTGGCTTACAAGCAGAAACTGAAGCATGAGGATCCAGCACAGAAGGTCACACAGTACTGGTCTGAAGTAATGGACAAGCATCTATGTGAGTGCTTGGAGTCAGTGGACTGGTCCATATTGAAGAACTCAGTGGCCAACCTAGCTGAGTATGCCACGAACGTCACAGAGTTTATCAATAAGTATGTAGAGGTCTGAGTTCAGAGTGTGGAGCTGGAAAAGCACAGCAGGTCAGGTAACATCTGAGGAGCAGGAGAATTTCATCAGGAATGAGGCTTATGGGCCGAGGTGTTGAGAGATAAATGGGAGGGGGCTAGGGTTGGGGAGCAGGTAGCTGGACATGCAATAGGTCGATGAAGGTGAAGGAGAAGGTGATAGGTCGAAGAGGAGGATGTAGTGGTTAGATGGGAAAGGTGATGGACAGGTCAAGAGGGCAGTATCGAGTTGGAGGCTTGGGACTGGGATAATGTGGGGGGAGGGCAAATGAGGAAACTGGTGAAATCCACATTAATCCTGTTGCAGGGTCCCAAGGCAGAATATAAGGTTTTCTTCCTCCAGGCGTCAGGTGGTTAGAGTTTGGCAATGGAGGAGGCCCAGGACCTGCATGTCCTTGAGGGAGTGGGAGGGGGAGTTGAAGTGTTCAGTCATGGGGCGGTGGGGTTGGTTGGTCCGGGTGTCCCAGAGATGTTTTCTGAAATGATCCACAAGTTGATGCCCTGTCTCCCCGACGGCGAGGAGACCACATCAGGTGCAATGGATATAGTAACTGACATTGGTGGAGGCACAGGTAAATTTCTGTCAGATGTGGAAGGATCATTTGGGGCCTTGGACGTAAGTGGGGGGAGTGGTATGGGCACAGGTTTGCATTTCCTGTGCACTGGAAGGCATCGTTGACCATGTGGGAAGGAAAATTGCAATTTTGGAAAAAGGTGGTCATCTAGGATTTTCTGAGGTGGAATTGGTCATCCTGGGAACAGATGTGGTGGGGGCATACATTATGGGAACATATATGGTGGAGGCGGAGCATCCTGGTCTGCATGCCAAAGAAATTAATCTGGGTGTCCCCCTATTGGAAACCATTGAAGAACAGGACAGGGAAGAAGATGTTTGGTATACTTGCCTTTATTGGTCAGTGCATTGAGTATAGGAATTGGGATGACATGTTGCAGCTGTACAGGACATTGGTTAGGCCTCTTTTGGAATACTGCGTTCAATACTGGTCTCGCTGCTACAGGAAAGATGTTGTGAAACTTGAAAAGGTTCAGAAAAGATTTACAAGGATGTTGCCAAAGTTGGAGGGTTTGAGCTATAGGGAGAGGCTGAATAGGTGGGGGCTATTTTCCCTGGAGCATCAGAGGCTGCAGAGTGACTTTATGGAAGTTTATAAAATCATGACGGGCATGGATAGGGTGAACAACCAAGAACTTTTTTTCCCAAGGTAGGGGAGTCCAAAACTAGAGGTCGTAGGTTTAAGGTGAGAGGGGAAAGATTTAAAAGGGACTGAAAAGACAGCATTTTCACACTGAGGGTGGTGTGTGTATGGAATGAGCTGCAAGAGGAAGTGGTGGAGGCTGGTATAATTACAATATTTAAAAGGCATCTGGAATGGTAGATAAATAGGAAGGGTTTAGAGGAATATGGGCCAAATGCTGATAAATGGGACAAAGCTAGGTTGGGGCATCTGGTCGGCATGGACAAGTTGGACTAAAGGGTCTGTTTCCATGCCATGCAGCTCTAAGACTCTGTGACTCCATAACCAGAAGATCCACTCCCGTATGAAGTCCAGGTCTGAGCTGTTCACATCGGGTGACCCTGACCTATACAGGAAATCTAGGTACAATCTTCGCAAGGCCATCAGGGATACCAAGAGACTAAACTGGATTCCCAGACTAACCACACAAACACATGTTGACTTTGGCAAGGCTTACATGATATAATGGGCTACAAAGCTAAGTTGAGTAGAATCGGTGACAACAATGTATCCTTCCCAAATGAGCTCAATGGATCCTATGTTCATTTTGATCAGAAGATCAGTGAAATGATGTCACCTGCCTTGATAGCCTTAGGTACACCTGTAGCCACAGTCACCATCACAGAAAACGACTGGCCTGGATCAAGTCCCCAGCCATGCACTCAGATCCTGCATGGGCCAGCTGTCAGGAGTATTTGCAGACATCTTTAAGCTCTCCTTACTACAATGTGAGGTTGCCATCTCCTTCAAGAAGGCAACTACCATGCCGGTGCCAAAGAAAGATCAGGCAACATGCCTTAACAATTACCGCCCAGTGACTCTGACACCCATCATCGTGAAGTGCTTCGAGAGATTAGTAATGGCACATGTTTACTCCAGCCTCCCAGATTGCCTTGACCCACTACAATTCACCAACCATCACAATAGGACCATAGCAGATGCCATCTCCCTGGCCCTACATTCATATCTGGAACATCTGGAGGAGAAGGACACCAATGTCAGACTTCCAGTTATTGACTTTAGCTCCACTTCAAATACCTTAATTCCAACAAAACTCACCTCCAAACTCCGAGACCCAGGTCGCTGTTCCCCCTCTGCGACTGGATCCTTGACTTCCTGACCTGCAGATCGCAATCAGTGAGCAGAGGCAACAACACCTCCTCCACAATAATCCTCAACACCAGCGCCCTGCAAGGCTACGTACTCAGCACCCTACTATACTCCTTATTTACTCATGACTGTGTGGCCAAATTGAGCTCCAACTCCATTTATAAATTTGCTGATGACACTACCGTGGTGAGTTGGATCTCAAACAATGATGAAACAGAGTACAGGAAAGAGATAGAAAGCTCAGTGGCATGGCGTAAACACAACATTTTCTCTCACAATGTCAGCTAAACAAAGGAACTGGTCATCAATTTCAGGAAGTGAAATGGAGTGTACTGTCTGTATCAATGGTGCTAAGGTTGAGGTGGAGTCAACAGCTTCAAGTTTCGAGGAGTAAATAAAACCAACAATCTATCCTGGTCCATCCATGTCGACACTTCAATCAAGAAAGCACTCCAACGTCTCTACCTCCTCAGAAGGCTAATGAAATTTGGCATGTCCACAATGACTCTTACCATTTTTTACAGGTATACCATAGAAAGCATCCTATCCAGATGCATCTCAGCTTGGTATGGCAACTGCTCTGCCCAAAACCAGAAGAAATCACAGAGAGTTGTGAATGCAGCCCAGTCTGTCATGAAAACCAGTCTTCCTTCCATTGACCCTACCTATATTTCCTGCTGCTTCAGGAATGCAGCCAACATAATCAAAGACCTTTCCTATCCCAGTTATACTTTCTTCCACCCTCTTCCATTGCGCACAAGGTACAAATGTTTGAAAACACACAGCAATAGATTTAAAAACAGCTTCTTCCCTGTTCTTGCTGGACCTTTGAATGAACTTCTCATATTTTAGAGTTGAGCTTTCTCTGCATATTCTCTGTAGTATAACACTATAATTTGCATTCTGTCTGTTACCCTGATGTACTTACGTAAGGTATGATCTGTCTGTTTAGCACACAAAACAATACTTTTCACTGCATCTCTGTGCATGTGACAACAATAATAGATCAAATTAATGAAATTAAATCCTGTGCAATCATATTTCTCCTGTAATATAGATTTAAGAACTGCACACAATTCTCTAGCTGTGGCCTAAGCAACGTTTTGTACAGTTCCAGCATAAAATCCTTGTTCTTAAAATCTATGCCTCAAACAATAAAGGCAAGTTTACCATATACCTTCTTAACCACTTTAAGCACCTGACCTGAAACCTTACGTGATTTGTAGACATGCACACCAAGGTATCTCTGGTCCTCAGCACTTCCTGGGGTCCTATTGTATTCCCTTGCCTTGTTTTTGCTGCCCAAGTGCATCACTTCACATTTATTCAGATTGAATTCCATTTAACACTGTTCAATCCATCTGACCAGACTGGCTATATCTTCTTGTAGAAGGCAATTAGTCTCATTATTTACCACTCAACCAATTTGTGTGATCTGCGAACTACTGTCCCAATCTACTGTTTTGCAAAGTTCCTAAATCACCACTGGCTGGCTGGCTGGTTTTGGCTTTACAATCTACTGGTGCTATCCTGAGTCTAAGGGAAACTGAAAAATTGTTGCCAATACCTCTACAATTACAAATCTCACTTCCTTCAGTATCCTTGGATTTATCTCATCCCATTTTGGTGCATTGTCAACTTCAAGAACAGACAGCTATCTAATGGATCTTCTTTTATCAATTTTAAACCTTTCTCATCTAGGAATTACCTCTTCTTTGAACATAACCTGGATAGCAGTCTTCTTGAGTAATTTTGATGCAATGGATTCATTTAGTATATCTGCTTAATTTAATGTCTCAGTGTTTAAATCCCATTTGATCCCTACACAGGCTGACTCCTCTTTTTAACCACATTTTTTGCTGTTTATATGCACATAGAAACCTTTGAGATTACTTTTTACATTAGCTGCCAATCACATTTTATATTGCCTCTTTATTTCTCTCAATAGCTTTTTCACCTTTCCTCTGAACTTTATATGGTTAGTCTAGTTCTCAATTGTACATTCTTTGTAACATCTGGCATAATCATATTTTTCTTCTTTATCTTAATTGTTATCTTTATTCAATGAATGTTACATTGATGTGCATCTGCAGGCTCAGATCCCATTATATCAGCGTCAAGTATTCTGGCAGCTGCCATGATCTCTTTTTTAACTTAGTCATGGCACGTGACTTACAATGTAATTACTTCTTTTGCCTTTGCCAGATTATTGAATTTCATCCAGATTTCCCCATGGAGGGGGAGTTAGAGAGATGCCATTTATTTTCAGTGCTACTTCTGTCCACTTGGCAATTCAGTACTGAATGTGTTCAATGGCATCAATTCCAAAAATTACAGCCCTCCACTTTCTTTTAATTTGAAGATCATCCAACTCACTTTTAGTGAAATTTATGGTGCATCTTTCTCTTCCGTCAACAGATACCACCTTTCACTCCGTTATCTTTATTTGTTATTGGAAGTAGCCACTTATTCAGTAGAGGAGCTGTGCTTGAGAGACAACAGAACACATCTCTTGAATTAAATTTCTTGCCTTCATTTTCTGCCCATGCCTCTGGCCTGCCTTGGGAAATTTCGACATTTAGCATAGAACTACTGTTGCTCTTCAGAAAATAAAGCATTTTGTATGTGACTCCCAAAACTGTGTTTCGCCACTGGGTGATTAAACAAAGTCTGTCCTCGATCATCTGAGGAGAGATTCACTCAGCTTTCACTACCACCTCTACTTGCTCACATGTGAAGTGCTGGTTAGTGTGTACCTTTTATTCTAAACTGAGGGTCTGACTCAGGTAAATGTTTATGAAGTACTTGAGGATTGGACTGTTGCGATAGTGTACAATTTCAGGTACAATTTCCTCCTTGGAAAGTGATAGCATACTGATATGATATGGCTGCTCCTCCATAACTCTGCCTGTGGAAGGTGTAAAACGGTTATTTAAGAATCTCTTCTCTGCAGCAAACCATGAGTCCATCAATTGAAGAAGGTTTTTTTAAAAATGAGATTTCAGAGGTGCAGGGTTGCCAAAAGATGAATAATAATCAAAGTGTGACATGAAGGAGCTGAAAGTTTACACATAAAAGTACTGCAGGTTGTAGAACCAGAGTAAGTATTACTGATTAAGAAAGGTCAAAGTTAAATGGCTCTTTATCCGACTGCATACCCTCTGTAATTCTCCACGTTGGAGATGTGTAGAAGTTAGATCACTGTGGTATTTATGAATAAAGCAGGTAGATTTTTGAAATATCAAAGATTTGAGGGCTTTGAGGAGCTGGTACAAAAGAGGAGTTGAGGCCTAGAGCCATGACCATATGAAATGGGGGGGTAGGCTTGAGGGTTTGAATGGCCTACTTCTGCTTTATTCTTAATTTACTCATATTCATACAACAATTTATGAATTTGAATTGAGTAAACAGACATGAATGGGGTTCTATCCCTTTCACATGAAAACTCCAATATACTTTCACCCTTGCATGGATGGACATCTATCTTGCCCTTGCTGTCTTTCTGCTGATCTGTCACCATCTCTCCCTTCACTATAGAAACTCAGAATGTGGCAATCTACTAATGCACTGACTTGTGCGTGTGTCATTTTTTTTAATCCAACAAAGTCAAGACTGAGAGTGTTATGTCTGTGGATTTCACCTTCACCCTTCACAGAGGTTCATTCACACATGATGTCCATGGCCATAGAATCACTTCATTCAGCGCAGTTTGTATTTTAAGGACTGGCTGTGGCTCAGAATAGGACCTGATAAACATTTCCTCACTGTTCCTTAGCATCATATGGCTCTGCTCATAAGTGTGATTGAAATCTGTTTTTGGATGCAACATTGCAAGTACCTTATCAAACCTCAGAAAGTCAATGAAATGCTTCCTGAACTGCATACATATATTGCTGACCACTCTAAGGCAACTTCTGAACTACCTTCCTTTATGCTTTCATTGTCTGACGGGTTACAGTCCTTAGTACTCTCAAGAAATAGGATGTGGCTTTGATCTGCAACAGCACCACTACTTTAGAAAATCATGAGGCTGCCCTTTCATGGGTGAAGGCCAAAGTGGTGTTCTGCTGCATTCTCGCCTTGGCTTTTGTGAAGGATATTGCCATGATCATGGCTGTCAAGTGTCCTTTATATTGCACTCACCACTTCTCCATCCACCTACAATGGGTTCTGCTGCAATTTACGTTTCTTCAATGCAAACTGGCTATCATGTGATTGAAGAATTTAGACCATTATTTGTAAAACGTGAACTTTCCTTACTTGCATTGGCTATAACATGATTCCCAGCCCATTAGTTTAAATGATGCTGTTTTTCTGCAATTTTCTTATAACACAGGATCGCATGAGAATTGAACTATCGCGTTATTCAGAACAGACTGCATTAGTCCTATAGCCGGCAGAAGTACAGGCTGTAAAGAATGAAATATTATCTCCTAATTATGTTTTTTTGGTGATTTTTGGTGAATTCTACTGATTTTCATGTTCATAAAATAGAAAAAAATGATCCAAATGGGAATTTGTTTCTATTACATTCCAGACAGTTTTCTTGATTAGTACTTCTTGTTCAACAAGAAAGTAACATCTTAAGAGTCAAATGCTATTAATGTTGAAGACCTGAAAAAAAAACAGAAAACGCTAGAAATACTCAACAGATCAGACCGCTACTGTGCGGAGGGAAACATGAATACTGTTTCAGCTTAGTGACCTTTCAATAGAAGTGGAAAAGATTTAAGTGTACCATTATTTATGCAAAAGCAGAGACAGGATCAGGGATTCGGTGAGGGGGGAGGGGGGGAGGAGGGAAGCAAAAAAAAGTGTGA
Source organism: Chiloscyllium plagiosum (assembly GCF_004010195.1). NCBI lineage: Eukaryota > Metazoa > Chordata > Chondrichthyes > Orectolobiformes > Hemiscylliidae > Chiloscyllium > Chiloscyllium plagiosum. The sequence continues at coordinate 61,890,817 of NC_057712.1, read as the reverse complement.
TAAGGCCAGGGTTATTAACTGATAAAGAGGTGATAGTGCAAGATAAAAGGATCTGGCAATATGAGACAAGTGAATACGCAAAAGATCAATCTTGAAGAATGTAAATGACAACAACAAAATAATTACCAGCAGCTGATGTGTGAGAAAGTTGAGAACAGCAATTATTATCAGAAATTGTTAAAATCAACAGATTTTCATTTATTCGAGCAAAATGTGGCAAAAGATTAGAGATGCATAACAAAGCTAGAATAAATAATTTGTATCAATGTTCACTAAAGAAGAGAAACAGTGATAGAAACAGAGAGTGTGGGGCTCTGGATGGGGTGAAAATAGATTGATAGCTGGGATGTATTAGAAAAGCTGATGATGCTTAGACTGAATAAGTTGCCTGGTCTGCGTATTAGGGTGGAGGTAGTACACTTTAATCTCCCAATTATCCATAGACATGGGGACGATGCCAGTGCATTGGAAACTGGAAACTTGACTCCCTTGTTCAAGAAAGTGGGTGCTATTTAGTGATTACAGGTTAGTTTGTTTAATATCTGTGGCTGGAAATATTCCAAAAACAAACAAAAACTGCAAATGTTGGAATCCAAGGTAGACAACCCGGAGGCTGGAAGAACACAGCAAATCAGGCAGCTTCAGGAGGTGGAGAAGTCGATTTTTTGGATATAGCCCCCGGGAGGTGGGGGTAGGGGGATATTCCAGAAGCGATAATCAGATTGTTAAAAAGAGATACTTGGAGAGTGAGATAAGGAAAACCAACACAAATTTGTAAAAAAGAAAAATTGAGTTGACTAATTTAAGCCCTTGATGACATAAATGGGAAAGTTGATAAAGGGAATTCTGGGTATGTCATTAATATGGATTTTAAAAGAGTGTTTGACAATATGCCACTTAAAAGTCAGATTAACAAAACTGAGGTTTATGGGATAGGAGAGTCATTGTCAGCTTGGATAAAAAAATGGAAAACAGGATGCTACTGTCTTTTAAACTGGAGGACAAAAGAGTGTGGTGTTCCCCAGAGATCAAGACTAAAACCAGTAAAGACTTGAATATTGGAATATTAACATGCAGAGAACCAAAGGCATGTCTTTCATTTGACCTTCATGCAAGAACAGCACCATACACTGCACGTGACCATTTTCATACTCACAAAAGCCTTTGACTCCATTAACCATGACAGCATTGAAGCTTTATTCTCAAATTTGGTTGCTTTCTGAAATTTACATGCAAGCTCCAATCGTTACCAATGGGACCATCATTGATCCTATCTCAGTGAAGACTGTGGTCAATTGAAAGCTGTATCATTTTGTAATCTTTGTTCTTCATCTTCCAAACAAAATACTGCACCTCTCCTCCATGGGTGTGGAATGATGTGCTGAGGGAGGATATTCCCGGAAATACATCCAGGGAAGTTATTTGGATGGAACTGAGAAATAAGAAAGGGATGATCACTTTATTGGGATTGTATTATAGACCCCCCAATAGTCAGAGGCAAATTGAGAAACAAACTTGTAAGGAGATCTCAGCTATCTGTAAGAATAATAGGGTAGTTGTGGTAGGGGATTTTAATTTTCCAAACATTGACTGGGACTGCCATAGTGTTAAAGGTTTAGATGGAGAGGAATTTGTTAAGTGTGTACAAGAAAATTTTCTGATTCAGTATGTGGATATACTTACTAGAGAAAGTGCAAAACTTGACCTACTCTTGGGAAATAAGGCAAGGCAGGTGACTGAGATGTCAGTGGGGGAGCACTTTGGGGCCAGCGACCATAATTCTATTCGTTTTAAAATAGTGATGGAAAAGGATAGACAAGATCTAAAAGTTGAAGTTCTAAATTGGAGAAAGGCCAATTTTGACGGTATTAGGCAAGAACTTT
>NC_057712.1:61878671-61887083 GCF_004010195.1 Chiloscyllium plagiosum | reverse complement strand
TTGCGTGGAATTCTGGTCTCCTTCCTATCGGAAAGATGTTGTGATACTTGAAAGGGTTCAGAAAAGATTTACAAGGATGTTGCCAGGGTTGGAGGATTTGAGCTATAGAGAGAGACTGAACAGGCTGGGATTGTTTTCCCTGGAGAGTCGGAGGATGAGGGGTGACCTTACAGAGGTTTACAAAATTATGAGGGGCATGGATAGGATAAATAGACAAAGTCTTTTCCCTGGGCTTGGAGAGTCCAGAACTAGAGGGCATAGGTTTAGGGTGAGAGGGGAAAGATATAAAAGAGTGCTAAGGGGTCTTTTCACGCAGTGTATGGAATGAACTGCCAAAGGCAGTGGTGGAGGCTGGTACAATTGCAACATTTAAGAGGTATTTGGATGGGTATATGAATAGGAAGGGTTTGGAGGGATATGGGCTGGGTGCTGGCAGGTGGGACTAGATTGGGTTGGGATATCTGGTCGGTATGGACAGATTGGACCGAAGGGTCTGTTTTCATGCTGTACATCTCTATGACTAATGACTCTAATAGACAGTTGTTGTATAAGATAATGTTTCTGAAGGGGTCAATGTTCATGTTATATTGGTTCCACCCATTCTACTCATATCACACAAAGCCTACAGGTGGTCACAAAGAGTTCTACTCTAGCTTTTGAAGGAAGCAGACACATTTGTAATATCTCTACAAATTCCCAGTTAATTATGACAGACCAACTATATTTGTACTTATTATTACCATGCAATTAAACTTCATGTTATCGAAGAACAGTGCCTTCCCTGTAACTTTTTTGTTTTTGTATGGGAGTTTAGCATCTTTGGCAAGACCAACATTTGTTGCCCATCCCTAAGACCCCTTGAATTGATTGTCTTGTAAGGACATTTCAGAGGGCAGGAAAGAAAGCATTCCAACTCTGCAGAGAGGTGTGGACAGCCTAAGCGAATGGGCAAAAACTTGGGGGCAGGATATAATGTGGGAAAGTATGAGATTATGCACTTTTTTTAGGTGGAATAAAGGAATTGACTAGTATTTAAATGGAGAAAGACTGAAGAAAGCTACAGAATAAAGGAGTTTGGAAGTCCTCATCCATGAATCACAAAACGGGCTTACATCCAATTTCATGGGGATATAGGGAAAGCAAATGGAATGTTGGCCTTTATTTCAAAAGGAATGGAGTGTAAAAGTATGGAGGTGTCACTAAAATTATAATAGGTACTAGTCAAACCAAAGCTGGAACATGGTGAACAGTATTCCTCATCTGAGGAAAGATGTACTGGCATTGGAGACTGTCTGAGGAAGGTTCACTGAGTACGAAAGAACTGTCTTTTTAGGAGAGGTTGAGTAGGTTGGGCCTGTACTCATTAGAATTTACAAGAATGAGGGGCAACTTTATTGAAACATTTTAAATTCTTAGGGGACGTGACAGGGTAGATGCAGAAAGTCTCATTTTCCTTCTGGGATAGTCCAGGACCCAAGTGCATAATCTCAGAATGAAGGGTTGCACATTTGAGACAGTGATGAGGAGGAATTTCTTCTGTCAGAGGTGAATGAATCTACCTTGTAGTGCGTTGCTATAGTTTTCCAAAACCACTCCACTTGTAACTTTTAACTAACAGCTAACATACAATAAAATTCAAATTTCAACCAGTGCCATATTGGATTTGAACGCGGGTCCCAAGAACATTACTTACGGATAGCACAGTTAACACTGCTGCCTCCCAGGGACCTGGGTTTGATTCCAGTCTCGGGCAACTGTCTGTGTAGAGTTTGTACATTCTCCCTGTGTCTGTCTGGGTTTTCGCCAGGTGCTCAGTTGCCTCCAACAGTCAAAGATGTGCAGGTTTGGTGGATTGGCTGTGCTAAATTGCTCTGTAGTATCCAGGGATGTGCAGGCTAGGTGGGTTAGCTATAGGAAAAGCAGAGGTACACTTTGGGTCGGGGGGGTCAAGGTTTAGGGGATGGGGGTTATTTGAGTGGGATGCTCTTCAGAGAGTTTGGTGTGGATCCAATGGTCCAAATGGCCTGCTTCCACACTATAAGGATTCTATATTTACTTGGACTTTATATTAATAGTTTAGCAATAATACCACTAGACCGTCACCTCCCCCAATGTTCACTACTTCAGGGAAGGATAAATTTGGATGTGATGTAAATCTAGCATTTCACCTGATCCCACCAGTTGTTGATAAGCAGTTAAAATTTCACCCTCCCCTTCCTTTCATTTCCTCCAGATCACTCACCCTCCAAACGCCATCACTTTAAGGTCTATGCCAGAAATATGAGTTAGGAAAATCAATTTTCTAAATCCTTCAGCATACGATTTGAATGCTTTCCCACTATGGTGATATTCAATAGTAACTTTTTGAATGCAATAAGCATGTCCAGGTCATTTATATGTCTGCAAAATAAAAAATGGCCCAAGACTGAATCTTGCGTTTTTACTTCCTGTGTTCTACCAGTCTGTGAAAATCTGCTGATGACAGTTATCCTGTTTTTAAACTAATTACCTATGCTGCACCATTTTTTTAAATCCCCTGTGCTGGAATTCTTTATGTTATTAATCATTGATGTAGAACACTGTCAAAAACATTCTGAAAATGTAAGCATATAAGAGCTGATTTTGTGATCCTGGGTAAGTGACAAAGGTTGGGCAAGCTGTTCACTCAAAACCTGCCAAGTGTGACCTGAACTGACTGCCTCAGTTAGTTTATTCAAGTAATTATTAGAAGCCAATGCAGCATTGGCCTTGTTCCAGGCACTTGGGTATGGCAAAAAATTAAATTGATGTGCCCACTTACAATTCAGTGGGCACAAAGTAATACAAATGTTGTTATAAGACTGAAAATGGATGTTTAATATTTGATAAGCTTTTGTGTGTGAAGGAAAAGAAAGGTCAAAATAAAATGCTAAAAGAAACAATGCAGTGTTGATAAATACAATATGTTAGCAGCAAGGAATAGAATGGGAAAGCAACTGATCTTTTGTTTTACAGCTGTTAAAATGGATGCGCTCCTTTTATGAGATGAATGTGAAGAGAGATTCCCAGGAAATCTTGTGCTGGATCCAGCAGTGTGCTATGTTTAGCAGCAGTGAGCTTCAATGATTCAACTATCCCTCTTGAAACTAGCAATAGAAGTCAGAAAACTTGGCAGGTTTTACAGAACTTTCCAAGGTAAGATGTTAGTAACGACAAATTATAATTACCTTGCTTTGCATTCAAACTATGGTCTCAACCCTAATTGTCTGTGTTTGTTAATCTGAGCACATTGGTGGTCCAATCTCTGGAGAACAAGATGGACAAATTCCGATCACAGCTCAGCTTCCAGCGTGAACTGCGGGACTGCTGCGCACTCTGCTTCAAAGAAACCTGGTAGAACCCGTCCATGCCCGACTGTGCACTTCAGGCTGATGGTTTTTCAATCCATCGTATGGACTGTACAGTGTTCTCGGGTAAGACAAAGGGTGAAAAGGTTTGCTTTTTAATTAACAACTTGTGGTGCATGGACATTGCAACCCTGGGCAGCCATTGCTCCCCAAACCATGAATTCCTCACCATCAAATGCCGCCCCTTCTATCTACCATGGGAATTTACCGTTGCTACACAAACTGCTGTGTACATAGCGCCACAAGCAAAGGTTGAGCTCTGGATGTGCTGTACTCCATCACTAATACCCTGGAGACGGAACATCCTGAGGCCCTGTTTATTGTAACTGACGACTTCAATCAAGCTAATCTAAGGATGGTGTTGCCCAAGTACCATCAGAACATTACTTGTCCCACTAGGGGCCTGAACATTTTAAACCACTGCTACACCACTGTGAAGGAGCAGAGGACTCCATCCTCAGCTCTCATTTCAGGAACTCCGATCACAAAGCCATGTTTCTTCTCCCGGCTTACAAGCAAAAGGTCAAGCAGGAGACCTCCTCATGGATACAGGTCCAATGCTGATCAGAGGAGGCAGAGATCAACTAATGTGCTGTCTGGCCATGTTCAAACAGTGCGCAGGTACCTTGGACGAATACGCTACCACCGTCAGAGACTTTATTAGCAAGTGTGTGGAGGACTGCATACCGAGGAAGCCTGGATGAATCAGGACATATAGAACCTGCTAAAAACAAGGCATGAGGCCTTCAGATCAGGAGACTAATTCAAATATAAGGAATCCAAGTATGACCCTCGCAGAGCTGTTAAGACGGCCAAGGACCAATACCGATCCAAATTAGAGACCCAGACAGAAATCCGACGACTATGGCAAGGATTAAGTGAAATCACAGGTTCTAAAAAGAGACAGTGGCCCTAACTTCAGTGGTCATGAAGTGCTTTGAAAGGCTGGTCATGGCATTAATCAACTTCAGCCTCCCACTGTTCTTGACCCACTCCAATTCGCCTATCAGACCAACAGTTCCACATCAGATGCCATATCACTTGCCCGAGAACAACTTGACACCAAGAACAGCTACATAAGAATCCTACTCATTGACTACAGTTCAGTCTGTTATCTGAACTTTATCCCCTCAAGACTGATTACTAAACTCAGTGATCTCGGACTAGGCCCCAATCTCTGCCACTGGATCCTCAGTTTCCTGACCCACGGGCCACAATCAGTGAAGATTGGGGACAATATTTCATCCTCACTAACACTCAACACTGACACTCCCCAGGGGTGCATACTCAGCCCTCTACTGTACTCAGTGTATACCCATGACTGCGTTGCCAAACACCAGACTAATACCATTTCCAAGTTCGCTGATGACACCATCATAGTTGATTGAATCTCAGATGGTGATGAAACAGACTACAGGCAGGAGATGGAAGACCTGGAAAAATGGTGCACAGAGAACAACCTAGCTCTCAATGCTGGCAAAACTGGCATTATTGACTTTTGGAGGGATGTTACTCATGCCCTCCTACACAGAAGTGGAATGAGTGGAGAAGGTCAAGCTCTTGGGAGTGGTCATCCACAACAAGCTTTCTTGGACTCTTCATGTGGATTCACTGGTTACAAAGGCCCAACCATGTCTCTTCTTCCTCAGGCAGCTGAGAAAATTTGGCAAGATGGGGAATACCCTTGCCAACTTTTATAGGTGTGCCATCAAGAGCATTTTGTCTGGATGTAGCACTACCCGGTATGGTAACTGTATCATTCAAGATCGGAGACAGTTCCAGAGAGTGGTGAACTCAGCCCGAACAATCACAAAGGCCAACCTCCCATCTATAGAATCCATCTACCAGGCCCGCTGTCAAGGAAAGGCTGTCAGCATTGTCAAAGATCCAATGTTTTTCTACAACCTCTACCACTGGGGAAAAGGTTCAGAAACCTGAATACACACACCAGCCGGTTTTGTAACAGTTTCTACCCTACTGTTGTTAGAATACTAAATAGACTCACAAACACTTAACATTCGCATGTACCTGTGTTTTTGTTTTTAACTGTTTACCTATTATTTACTTACCTATACTACTTAACTCTGTGATCTGCCTTTATTCCTTGAAAGGCAAAGCTTTTCACTGTGCCTTGGTACATGTGACAATAAATTCAATTCAATTCCTCCTCTGTGGATGGAAACTCCTTTTCTATCCACTTGTTTTTATTTATTTTCTCCTGAACATGACCATTGCCAGAATATGTTGCCTATTGTTAATTGTCCTTGAGAAGGTGGTTGTGAGCAACCTTCTTAAACTGCTGCAGTCCACGTGGTGGAGGTGTACCACAGCACTTAGAGAGCAAGTTCTGGAATTTTACAGAAAAATGATAAAGGCACAGTGACATAATTCTAAACTAGAATGTTATATAATTTGGAGGGGAATTTGCAATTGGGGTTATTCCGAGGGGCCTACCCTTCACAAAACCGTGTTGACCATACCTAATCATATTATTCCTTTTCAGATGATTATAAATGCTATCTCTTAGAACTTTTTCCAACAAAAAAAAAGGATTCAGAGTAATACAAAAGGATTCTGGGTAATCCAAGATGGAGGAAGGGAAAAGTTTCTGGCTGTAACAGCTGCTCCTTTTTTGAGGTATTTTAGGTGCTGCAGGTGATTTCCTCGAATTCCAGGAGCAGGAATTACTGTTTTATATGCTGTTGCATTGTTTTGGAACTTTGGGAAATAAAGTCAAAACAACAGCAGTTTTAAAAGGGAGAAGAAGAGACAAAGGAAGCACATGGTGAGGTCAATGCAGGAGAGAGGGAGAAAGAAACTGACGCTACCTTTGCTGTTTGAATTCGTGTATCGCTGGACATCAGAGTGCGTCTGGAAAAATTAACAAACAGTTAATTTTGGAGGAACTGTTGGGTGAAGTTCACAGCACAGAATCAGATAAGTTAATTGTTGTTTTAAGTGTGGCCTACAGAAAGTCAGCAGTAGTGAGTAGAGTGGGTCCTTTCTTGATTATATGTTTTTGGAGATATGTCTCTTGATTAAACTTAAAATATAAGCCATAACTATTAAGTTAACCTGGGGCAGTGTTTGTAGAGGAATAAGATGGTGTTATTTTCTCAGTCTGTAGCTTGTGAAGGAGCAAAAATGGCCTTTAGTAAAGTGATATGTACTTCTTGTCAGGTGTGGGAGTTTAAACAGAGTTTAAGGGTTACTGTGGATTATATCTGCCATAAATGCTGTTGGATGCGAATCTTATCAGATCGAATGGATTGGTTAGAGAGACGGTTAGAAGCAATGAGCAATTTGCAACAGCAACAGTATGTGATGGATGGCAGTTATAGGAAGGGGGAAAAGTCTCAGATACAGTCACATAGATGGGTTAATTCCAGGAAAGGTAAGAGAGGTAGGCAGCTAGTGCAGGAGTCTTTTGTGGCTATACCCATTGCAAACAAGTATGCTGTTTTGGAAAATGTAGGGTGTGATAGATTCTCAGGGGAACGTAGCACGAACAGCCAGGTTTCTGGTATTGAGACTGGCTCTAATGCAATGAGGGGTATGTTGGCTTCCAAGAGATCAATTGTGTTAGGGAATTCTCTAATCCAAGGTACAGACAGATGTGTCTGTGGCCAGCAGCGAAAAATCAGAATGGTGTGTTCTTCCCTGGTGCCAGGATCAAGGATATCTCAGAGAGGGGACAGAATGTTCTCACGGGGGATAGGGGCCAGCAAGAGACATAGGAAGGGAAAAGGTTGAGATTCTGAAGGGAGAATACAGAGAGTTAGGCAGGAATTTAAAAAGGAGGTCCTCGAGAGTAGTAATATCTGGATTGATCCTGGTGCTATGAGCTAGTGAGGGCAGGAATAGGAGGATAGAGCAGATGAATGCATCACTGAGGAGCTGGTGTATGGGAGAAGGATTCACATTTTTGGATCATTGGAATCTCTTCTGGGGTAGAAGTGACCTTTACAAGAAGGACAGATTGCACCTAAATTGGAAGGGGACTAATATACTGGCAGGGAAATTCGCTAGAGCTGCTCAGGACAATTTAAACTAGAGGGTGGGACCAGGGAGATAGTGAGGAAAGAGATCAATCTAAGACTGATACATTTGAGAACAGAAGCGAGTCAAACAGTTAGGGTAGGCAGGGACAGGGTAGGACTAATAAATTAAACTGCATTCATTTCAATGCAAGAGCCTAACAGGGAAGGCAGATGAACTCAGGGCATGGTTAGGAACATGGGACTGGGATATCATAGCAATTACAGAAATGGGCAGGATTGGCAGTTTAATATTCCAGGATACAAATGCTACAGGAAGGATAGAAAGGGAGGCAAGAGAGGAGAGGGAGTGGCATTTTTGATAAGGGATAGCATTACAGCTGTGCTGAGGGAGGATATTCCCAGAAATACATCTAGGGAAGTTATTTGGGTGGAACTAAGAAATAAGAAAGGGACGATCACCTTATTGGGATTGTATTATGGACCCCCTAATAGTCAGAGGGCAATTGAGGAACAAACTTGTAAGGAGATCTCAGCTATCTGTAAGAATAATAGGGTAGTTATGGTAGGGAATTTTAACTTTCCCAACATAGACTGGGACTGCCATAGTGTTAAGGGTTTAGATGGAGAGGAATTTGTTAAGTGTGTGCACGAAAACTTTCTGCTTCAGTATGTGGATGTACCTTCTAGAGAAGGTGCAAAACTTGAACTACTTTTGGAAAAACAAGGCAGGGCAGGTGACTGAGGTGTCAGTGGGGGAGCACTTTGGGACCAGAACCAAAGTTCTATTAGATTTAAAGTAGTGATGGAAAAGGATAGACCAGATCTAAAAGTTGAAGTTCTAAATTGGAGAAAGGCCAATTTTGACGGTATTAGGAAAGAACTTTCGAAACGGGGCAGTTATTCGCAGGTAAAGGGATGGCTGGAAAATGGGAAGCCTTCAGAAATGAGATAACGAGAATCCAGAGAAAGTATATTCCTGTCAGGGTGAAAGGGAAGGCTGGTAGGTATAGGGAATGCTGGATGAC
>NC_057712.1:61842993-61878115 GCF_004010195.1 Chiloscyllium plagiosum | reverse complement strand
GCAGTAGATGTGATCTATATGGACTTTAGTAAGGCATTATCCAGCTTCCTCATTTCCCCTCCCCCCACCTTAACTCAGTCCCAACCCTCGGACCCAGCACCGCCTTCTTGACCTGCAATCTTCTTCCCGACCTCTCTGCCCCCACTCCCTCTCCAGCCTATCACCCTTCACCTTAACCTCCTTCCACCTATCGCATTCCCAACACCCCTCCCCCAACTGCCTCCTCCCTACCTTTTACCTTAGCCTGCTTGGCACACCTTCCTCATTCCTGAAGAAGGGCTTATGCCCGAAATGTCGATTCTCCTGCTCCTTGGATGCTGCCTGACCTGCTGCGCTTTTCCAGCAACATATTTTTCAGCTCTTCAGTAAGGCATTCGACAAGGTTCCCCATGGGAGACTGGTTAGCAAGGTTAGATCTCACGGAATACAGGGAGAACTAGCCATTTGTATACAGAACTGGCTCAAAGGTAGAAGACAGAGGGTGGTGGTGGTGGAGGCTGTGACCAGTGGAGTGCCACAAGGATCGGTGCTGGGTCCTCTACTTTTTGTCATTTACATAAATGATTTGGAGAATATAAGAGGTACGGTTAGTAAGTTTGCAGATGGCACCAAAATTGTAGATGTAGTGGACAACGAAGAGGGTCACCTCAGATTACAGCAGGGTCTTGACCAGATGGGCCAATGGCTGAGAAGTGGCAGATGGAGTTTAATTCAGATAAATGCGAGGTGCTGCATTTTGGGAAAGCAAATCTTAGCAGGACTTATGGTAAGGTCCTAGGGAGTGTTGCTGAACAAAGAGACCTTGGAGTACGGGTTCATAGCTCCTTGAAAGTAGAGTCACAGGTAGATAGGATAGTGAAGAGGGCGTTTGGTATTCTTTCTTTTATTGGTCAGAGTATTGAATACAGGAGTTGGGAGGTCATGTTGCGGCTGTACAGGACATTGGTTAGGCCACTGTTGGAATATTGCATGCAATTCTAGTCTCTTTCCTATCGAAAAGACATTGTGAAACTTGAAAGGGTTCAGAAAAGATTTACAAAGATGTTGCCAGCATCATCGGGTGAGAGGGGAAAGATATAAAAGAGACTGAAGGGGCAACTTTTTCACACAGGGAGGGGTACGTGTATGGAATGAGCTGCCAGAGGAAGTGGTGGAGGCTGGTACAATTGCAACGTTTAAAAGGCATTTGGATGGGTACATGAATAGGAAGGGTTTGGAGGGATATGGGAGGGGTGCTGGCAGGTGGGACTAGATTGGGTTGGGATATCTGGTTGGCATGGACAGGTTGGAGTGAAGGGTCTGTTTCCATGCTGTACATCTCTATGATTCTATTACTCTACCTTACCCACAACCGAAGTAAGGCACACCGGCCTATATTTATCAGGTTTTAACCGAGTCCCCTTCTTAAACAAGGGAATAACATTTGCTTTCCTCCTGTCTTCTGACACTACTCTAGTCAACAATGATGATATAATGATCGAAGCCAAAGACTCTGCAATCTCCTCCCTGGCTTCCCAGAAAATCTGAGGATAAATGCCATCTGGGTGTTATCTATTTTCAGATCTTTCAAAATTGCTAAAACCTCCTCTTTATCAATTGCAATCCCATCTAATCTAGTAGCTATCTTCATATTCTCACTAACATTGCCCTTTTCCAATGTGATAAAAAGTATTCATTAAGCGCTTCCCCATGTTCTTAGATTCCACAAACAGCTTCCTACTCTGATCTTTGATTGGCCCTAATCTTACTCTAGTCATTCTTTTATTCCTGATATACCTATAGAAGGCCTTAGGGTTTTTCCTTGATCCTATCTGCAACAAATTTTCATGTCCCCTCCTGACTCATCTTAGCCCTTTCTTTATATCTTTTCTGACTAACTTATAACTCTCACGCCCCCTAACTGAGCCTTTATGCCTCATCCTCACATAAGCTTTCTTCTTCATCTTGACAAGAGCTTCAACTTCTTGACAACTACCTCCCTATCTGATAGGTATATACTTATCAAGGACCCGCGATAAGCTCCACATTTCAAGTGTGTCCGTCCCCTCAGTTTCTTTCCCCATCCTGTGTATCCTAAATCTTGCCTAATCACATCATAATTGCCTTTCCCCAAGTTTTCTTGGGGTATACACCTATCCCTGCCCATTGCTATTGTAAACATAACCGAATTGTGGTCACTATCGCCAAAGTGCTCACCTATCTCCAAATCTAACACCTGGCCAAGTTCATTCCCCAGTACCAAATCTAATATGGCATCACCCCTTACAAATTGGTGAAGATTAGCTGGAAGCCAGAGGATTGGGAAACATTTAAAAACCAGCAGAAGATAACTAACAAATCAAGAGGGGAGAGAAGGTGAAATATAAGAGAAAGCTAGCTAGTAATATAAAAGAGGATTACAAGAGATTTTATTTAGGTATATAAAAGGTAAGAGAGAGCAAGAATTAAATTTAGGCCCCTGGAAAGTGAGGCTGAAGAACAAAGAAATGGTGAAGGAACTGATGAGGTATTTTGCATCAGACGTCTCGATGGAGCAGCGTACCCAGAGCATATCAAAAGAATTGGTGGCAGAGATCAGTGTAATGGCCATCACTTAAAGAGAAGGTGCTGGGGAAGCAGAAAGGTCTGAAGATGGATAAATCACCCAGATCAGAGGGACTACGCCAAGTTCTGAAAGACATAGATTAGGAGATTGTGAAGGCATTAGTGGTGATCTTTCAGGAATCACTGAAGTCAGGAAGTGTCCAGAGGACTGGAAAATTACTTATGTAACAAAGGAGGGAGGCAGAAGGTAAGAAATTCTAGGTTGGTTAGCCTCATCTTGATCATTAGCAGGATTTTTGAGTCCATTATTAAGTATGAAGTCGCAGGGTACTTGGAAATGCATGGTAAACTAGGCTGAATCAGCAAAGCTTTGTCAAAAGGAGGTCATCACTGACAAACATGCTAGAGTTCTTCAAGGAGGTAACAAGCAAGTTAAACAAATGAGAGGCAGTGGATGTATTCTACTTGGATTTTCAGAAAGCCTTGGACAAGATGCCTCACAGGATGCTGCTAAATAAGGTAAGAGCTCATACTGTTAGAGGCAAAGTACTGGAATGAGTAGATGATTGACTGACTGGCAGAAAACAGAGAGTCAGGATAAAGGATTTTTTTCAGGGTGGCAGCAAGTGAGTGGTAGAGTTCTGCAGAGGTCCGGGTTGGACCACAACTATTCACATTATACTTTAATGATCTGGATGTAGGAACTGAGGGCATTGTTGCTATATTTGGAGATAACACAAAGATACTTGGGGGATGTGTAGTGTTGAGTAGTTGAGAGGCTGCAGAAGGACCTGTACAGGCTAGGAGAGTGGGCAAGAAAGTGACTGGTGGAATATAATGTAAGAAAGTGTGAGGTTATGCAATTTGATGGGAAGAATAGAAACATGGACTATTTTCTAAATGGAGAATGACTTCAGAAATCTGGAGCACAAAGTGACTTAGTGGTCCCAGTTCAGGATTCTCTTAAGGTTAACATGCAGGTTCAATTGGCATTTAGGAAGGCAAATGCAATGTTAACATTCATTTTTAGAGGACTATAATATAAGAGCAGAACTGCAAAGGCTGTATAAGGCTCTGGTCAGACTGCATCAGACTATTGTGAGCAGTTCTGCACTCTGTATCTAAGGAAGGATGTGCTAGCATTGGAGGGCATCCAGAGGAGATTTACAAAAATGATCTTGGGGATGGAGGGCCTACCATATGATGAGTGGTTAAGGACTCTGGATCTGGATTGATGAAGTTTAGAAGGGTGAGGCGGGGATCTCATTGTAACTTACAGAATACTGAGAGGCTTGGCTGGAGAGGACATGGAGAAGATATTTCCACCAGCAGGAGAGAATTGGACTTGGGGACACAGCCTCAGGGTAAAGACATGACCTTGTAGAACTGAGATTAGAAGGAATTCCTTCAAACAGCAAGTGGTGTATCTGTGGAAATAATTCCTGTAGAAGTCAGTGGAGGCCAAGTTATTAAGACAGAAATATATAGGTTCTTGATTAGTAAGAGGATCAAAGATTGCAGGGAGAAGGCAGGAGAATGGGACTGAGAAACAAATCAGCCATGATTGAATGGCAGAGCAGGTTCGATGGGCTGAGTGGCCTAATTCTGCTCCTATAACCGATATTCTTATGGTTTATATGTTTTGCAAAACTTTGGCAGCAATATTCTGTAGCTAAAATGAGTGGTTGCCAACCATTTTCTTTTGTATGAGGTATAATTCTAGCAAATGGGTCAATTACCCATACCCCTATTGTCTTCAATTATTTGATGGTTCCTTAGAGCTATTCAAATGCTGCCTTGATGTTACAGTCTGAAACTCTCACCTCACCAGTGGAATCCAGTGCTTTTGTCCATATTTAACAAAAAGGCTACAATAAAGTCTGATGTCCAGTGGAGACAGTGAGATCTGCAGATGCTGCAAATCAGAGTTGAGAGAGTGTTGCTGGAAAAGCACAGCAGATCAGGCAGATTCTGAGGAGCAGGAAAATCGAAGTTTGAGCAGAAGCCCTTCATCAGGAATTGATGTCCTGTGGTGCAAGTAGAAGCCAAATTGAACACAACTAAATATAGTTAAAAATCACACAACACCAGGTTATAGTCCAACAGGTCGGACTATGTTGGACTTGTTGGACTATAACCCGGTGTTGTATGGTTTTTAACTTTGTTCACTCCAGTCCAACACTGGCACAACCAAGTCATGACAACTAATATGTTAGTGATGAGTAAATACCATTTGACAGCTCTGTTGCTAACACCATCCATCACTTTGCTATTGATTAAATGACACATTGTTGTGGCGAGAATTATTCAGATTAGGTTTAACCTCCCTTTGTTGACCGGGCATATCTCAGCAATATTCTACATTGTTAGGCAGTTTCCAAAGTTGTGGCTACGCTGGAACAATTTGGCTGGAGGGAGAACTAATTCTGGAACACAAGCCTTCAGCACCACAGCCAAGCTATTTTCAGTGCTCCCCACTGCATCCAACATGTTCAACCATTGCTCAATATCACAGGGAGGAAACACACTTGGCAAGAGACTGACACATGTGATGGTGGAATCTTAGGAGAATAGCAAGATGATTCATCCACTCAGTAACTCCAGCTGATAGTGGTAAGCTGGCATATACTGGCTTCAGTCATTTTTTAGGATTGAATGTTCCTGGGCGCCTCTTTCTCTTGTTAAGTGGAAATAATCAATCATGTTGGTGTGTAAGTAAGCAGACCATTGATCTAATCCTTTGACCGTGGGATTGTGTACCTCTGTTGGTGGAATGCTGTTACTGCTATTCAGCATTTCTACACTCCAGTAGGAGCAGGTGTAAACCTGCTCTCAAGCCTATTTCACCTCTTAATGAGTTCATGGTTGATCTGCAGGACAAGATGGCCATTCTTGCCCATATCCTTTGATCTTTTTTAAAACAAATCACAGAATATTTGCATTGCTGGCTCCACCAGCATTTGTTGCCCATGCCTAGTTGCCCTTGGCAACTTGGTGGTGATCCACCTTTTTGAATTGCAGCAGTCTATGTGATATAAGTATACGCACAGAATATTGTACTGTGAGTCCACATGTCCACATCACAACATGCCCTCTCACCTACTTTTGTATCATCAGAAAATGTGGATACAATATACTATTCCAAGTCATTAACGTAGATAGTAAATAATCAGGGCCTCTGACTCAGAATGCACTCTGTCTCTGATGACCTCAGTGTGTCTTATAAAGTCATAGGTTCATACAGCACCCAAACAGACCCTTCAGTTGAACCAGTTCATACCAAACATAATCCCAAATTGAACTAGTCCAACTGCCTGCTCCTGGTCCATAGCCCTCCAAACCGTAGCTATTTATGTTTCGACCAGAGTGTTGCTGGAAAAGTCCAGCGGGTCAGGCAGCATCCGAGGAGCAGGAAAATCAACATTTTGGGCAAAAGCCCTTCATCAGGAATGGGGGGCTTTTACTTAGCTATTTATGTACTTACCTAAGTGTTTTTTAAACATTATAACTGTGCACACATCCACCATTTCCTCAGGAAACTCATTCCACACACAAACAACATTCTGTGCAAAACATTTGCCCTCATGTCTTTTTAAAATCTCGCTCCTCCCACCTTAAAAATATGCCCTCCAGTCTTGAAATCCCCCATCCTAGGGAAAAAAAAACATCTACCATTAATTCACAAACCTGACTGAGTTTTTTGAAGAAATAATGAAGAGGATTGATGAGGGCAGAGCAGTGAATGTGATCTAGATGGACTTCAGTAAAGCAATCGAGAAGGTTCCCCATGGGAGACTGGTTAGCAAGGTTAGATCACATGGAATACAGGGAGAATGAGCCATTTGGATACAGAACTGGCTCAAAGGTAGAAGACAGAGGGTGATGGTGAAGGGTTGCTTTTCAAACTAGAGGCCTGTGACCAGCGGTATACCACAACGCTCAGTGCAGGGTCCACTGCTTTCGTCATTTATATAAATGATTTGGATGTGAACATGGGAGATATGGTTAATAGGTTTGCAGATGACACCCAAAGTGAAGGTATAGTGGAGAGTGAAGAAGGTTACCTCAGAATAGAGTGGGAATTTGGTCAGATGGGTCAATGGGCCAAGGAGTGGCAGATGGAATTTACATTTGATAAGTGTGAGTTGCTGCAGTTTAGAAAGGCAAATAAGGGCAGGACTTATATACTTAGTGGTAAGATCCTGGGGAGTGTGGCTGAACAAAGAGACCTTGGAGGACAGGTACATAGTTCCTTGAAAGTGGAATCGCAGATAGACAGGGTAGTGAAGAAGCCATTTCGTATGCTTTTCTTTATTGTTCAATGCATTGAATATAGGAATAGGGAGATCATGTTGTAGCTGTACAGGATGATGGTTTGGTCACTTTTGGAATATTGCATGCAATTCTGGTCTCCCTGCTATGGAAGGTTGCTGTGAAACTTATATGTCTGTGATCATCTTTGTCAGGCACTCGATGTCATGCAGCCAAGCTTATTTGTTTGCTCATGAGTGATAGCTGTTATGATCTAACCTATTGAACTATTGGATAGCAATTAATAGTTCAGAAAAGACTTACAAGGATGTTGCTGGGGTTGGAGGATTTGAGCTTTGGGAGAGGCTGAATAGGCTGGGCTATTTCCCTAGTGCATCAGGACTAAGGGTTGATCTTATGAAGATTTATAAAATCATGAGGGGCATGGATAGGGTGAATAGCCAAGGAATTTTTCCAGGGGTGGGAAGAGAAAAACTAGAGGTCATAGGTTTAAGGTGAGAGGGGAAAAATTTAAAAGGAATCTAAAGGGCAACTCTTTCAAGGAAAAGGTGGTGCGTGTATGGAATGAGCTGCCAGAGGAAGTGATGAAGGCTGGTACAATTACATTTAAAAGGCATCTGGGTGGGAATGTAAATAGGAACCGTTAGAGGGATAGAACATAGAAAAGTACAGCACAGAACAGGCCCTTTGGCCCACGAAGTTGTGCCGAGATTTAATCCTAATGTAAAATATATTAACTTAACCTACACACCCCTCAACTCACTGCTATCCATGTGCATGTCCAGCAGTCGCTTAAATGTCCCCAATGACTCTTGCTTCCACCCTACAGCTGGCAACGCATTCCATGCATTCACAACTCTCTGCGTAAAGAACCTACCTCTGATGTCTCCTTTATGCCTTCCTCCTAATATCGTCAAACTATGACTTCTCGTACCAGTCAATCCTGCCCTGGGGAAAATCTCTGGCTATTGACTCTATCTATTCCGCTCATTATTTTGTATACCTCGATCAGGTCTCCTCTCTTCCTCCTTCTCTTCAGAGAGAAAAGTCTGTGCTTATTCAACCTTTCTTCATAAAGCAAGCCCTCCCTCTTTGCACCCTCTCCAAAGCCTCTGTATCTTTCCTATAGTAGGGCGACCAGAACTGGACACAATATATGGATATGGACCAAATGTTGGCAAATGGGAGTGGATTAATTTAGGATACCTGGTCGGCATGGATGAGTTGGACCAAAGGGTCAGCTTCCATGCTGTTCAACTCTCTGACTCTATTTATACTCCTCATGAACTACTGAGGGAGGGGAGTAGATTGTAGTTATTTGTAGGAGGCCTTGCTCATGATTTGATGTCTTGAGATTTCAATATTTATGGCCGGTCCTTCTCAACCACAATCCTCTCTTAGACCATCATTGATAGATGTGTCCTGCTGATGGTACGGAGTACAAGATGGTCATGGTGGATTCTATGTATATGCCTTTGCAGGGCTTGTATAACAGCTGTCTTATTTTAGCTCAAAACCCCAGATGTTAATGAAGCAGCTTTACAGGGTCAACAGGGCTAGCTATGTTTTTTTACTGTCCAACCCTAATGCATACGTCAAAGCTGAGTGGTCTGGAGTCTTTAATACTTTGTGAACTTTTTATTTCCCTTTGATACTACTGATCAGTTTGCGAGATCATTTCTGAGGGTACTTAAGGTTCAAGCACCTCACTGTGTGGCTGAATTCACAATACATCATATAAGGTGAAAATAGCTGTTTTGCTTTCCTAAATGACCTTCATGAACCAATTGAAATGTAACCTCTTCCCTGCTTGAACAATATAACTTCTGTAGCCTAGCATTTTGATTTCCTGGCTAATGTTGTCAACATAATTGGTGATACAAGCTCAATTTTAATTTTAGCACCATGCAGTGAGTATAAAATTGTCAACTAACTCATTTGCATTTAGAATTACATTTAAAAAAGTTAAATTATTGTTGGAGCATCAAATTGTTTCACAAAATATGTTTCGGGTTTCGTAAGTTAAGATGGTATCACTCATTTTCAAATTGAATAGTTTTCAAGATAACTACCTTTATATTTCAAAGAAAATTTGCTGCTAAAGTGTTTTTAATTCCAGAGCAGACTCTTCTTGTGTAGAATGTCTGTCTGAGAACTGATGGGAGGAATAAGTTCTCAATAATTCCAGGTTGTACATCAAAAGGATGTCAGCGTGTTATGCCGAGCCTTGAGCATTCCCTGATTAACCAAATAACCATGACAAATGTACTTTTCAGAATAATTATATGTCTGTGATCAACTTTGTCAGGCACTCAATGTCATGCAGCCAACCTTATTTGTTTGCTCATGAGTGATAGCTGTTATGATCTAACCTATTGAACTATTGGATAGCAATTAATAGTATGAAGGTTCATTAGAACTGTAGCAAATACTTCAGGAATGTAATGATCTCAAAAAGGAACAGGAATAGGCCATTCAGTCCCTTGTGTCTATTCTGCCATTCAATGAGATCATGGCTGATCTCTGCAGTAATGAGAACCTTTGAAGGGTAATTAAGCTGTTACCCTGATAAGATGGAAAGTTGGAGAAGACGTATAGGACACAGGAGACATAGAGGGACCTCTTATGGCATAGTGGTAATGTCTGTATGTCTTAACCAGGAGGCCCCATGTTCAATTCCAACCTGGTCCAGAGAGTTGTAATAACATCTCTGAACAAGTCAATCAGAGAATATCTAAGGAGAGGTAGAGGGCGGGCAGTGCAATGGAATACAGAACAAGAATTCATGGGTCAGAATTTGATGATGCAAAAATCCTTCCCAGTACAGCACTACATTAACAGAATGATGTTGAAGAGGTTCCTGACCTTCGGAGGTTACAATGTGATTGTGCAAATTAATTGGCTTCATGATGAATAAGATCGATGAGTGTGCATCAGCAATGAGGAGGGGCTTCATATTGGAGACCAACATACAACAACTGATGCAAAGTACAGATGTGGTGATTCTGAATGTACCATTCAGCCATTCCACACCCTGTCATTGCTACATTCTCTCTTCCCCGGTGAATAACATTGATGCTCACTGACAAGAATGATGTATTATGTTTGTTTTGCAAGGAAGAAAAGGATTTCCTGGGAATGAATAGAATCAAATCTCACTAATATAACACGAACATAGAAAATGCTGGAATAACTCAGCAGCATTTGTGGAGAGAGCAATAGGGATAATGTTTTGAGTTCAGTACGACTCTCCTTCAAAACCTTTTCTGTTTTGAAGAAGAGTCATATCAGACACAAAACATTAAATCTGTTCTGTCTCCATAGATGCAGCGAGACTTGCTGATTTTCTCCAGCATTTTCTGTATTTGATTCAAATTCCCAGCATCTGCTCTATTTTGCTTTTGTTTATCAATATCATGATACATCAGTTTTTTTTTAAATGTTTATTTGTTAGAATGAAGAAACCTTATTGCAATCATTTTCACTGCAAATGATCTGTTAATTCTGTTGTTGTTTATTAACCATCCGTTTCTTTTTAATATGGATAAGTGAGATTTCTTTTCTGCAAATTACTATCAATAGTTCCGTTCCAACTGTGAAATCCTCTTGATGCCAATATTACTACAGAAAGTAAATAAGCTCTAAAACATCTGATTGGGATGTTTGCCTAATAACTGGTAAATTAAGTTCAGTGTCAGCAAGTGCAAGTGACAAAACTGGTGACTAAGAAGAAACATTAGAAATATAAACTGAACATTATTAGTCTGTTGGAATAGGTGGATATTGGATTAACTGTCTATATTGTGTGAGCTACAGATATATAAAACTAATATACATTTGCATAGCATATACAATAGGACAGGCAACTAGAAAGAAAATCAGTGGCAAGATGAAACTTTAAAGACTTTTGACAGTTAGTTTAAAGAAGACTACAATAGTATACTTAGAATGAATCCTTTACTTTCTTAGTTAGGAGACATTGACCAAAGAAAGTATCCTCCTGCTGTCTTCAAGGATCTATGGAGACACATACCCAGGTCTCCCTGATCCTCAGTAATTCAAAGAACAAAGAACAGTACAGCATAGGAGTAGCCCTTCTGTCCATCCTGTCTGTGCCAACACATGGTGTCTTTCTAAACTTCTTTTTGTCTCTATGCGGTTCATGTCCTATTCCTTGTTTGTTTGTATATCTGTCAAGATGCCACTAAACAGTGGTATTGTATCTGCTTCTGCTACCTCTTCTGGCAATGCAATACAGGCACTTACAACCCTCTGTTACAAAAAAACCTGCCTCTCATTTCTCAGTTAAACTTTCCCCCCTTACTCCCTTAAACCTATGGCCCCCAGTAATTGACCTTTTGAACCTGGGAAAATGATTTTGACTATTCATTCTATCCGTGCCTCTCCTAACTCTGTAAACTTCTATCAAGTTGCCCTTAATGTTCAAGTGAAAACAAAACAACTTTGTCCCATGTCTCCTCATAGCTAATATCCTCCAAAACAGGCAACATCCTGGTAAACATTTTCTGTACCCTTTTGAAAACCTCTACATCTTTCTGATAGTGTGGTGACCAGAACTGAACACAATATTCAAAATGTGGCCTAACTAAAGTTTCACACAGCTGCAATGACTTGCTGATTTTTATACTCGATGTTCTGACTGATCAAGGTAAACATGCCAAATGTTTTCTTGATTGCATTCTCCATTAGTGTTGCCATTTTCTAGGAACTGTGGACCTGTAAACCCAGATCCCTCTGTATATTAATGCATCTAAGAGTTCTGCTATTTACTGTTGACTTCCCTGTTGCATTTGACCTTTCAAAGCAATTAGGATGTTCGTTTGAAATGTGTGTAATTCAATGCCAGGAGCATCCGAAATGTGGTGGATGAAGTTGCAGCGTGGGTTGGTATCTGGGATTTCGATGTTGTGGCATTTCAGAGACATGGGTAGAGCAGGGACAGAAATGGTTGATGCAGATTCTGGGATTTAGATGTTGCAGTAAGAACAGAGAGGTTGGTAAAAGAGGGGGGTGGTGTAGCATTGTTAATCAAGAGTAGTATTACAGCAACTGAGATAACGTTTGAGTATTCATCCACTGAGGAAGTTTGGACTGAGGTTAGAAACAGGAAAGGAGAGGCCACCCTGCTGGGGAGTTTTCTTTCGGCCTCCAAATTTTTACAGGAATATAGAGGAAAAGATAACAAAGATGATTCTCGATAGGAGAGAGACTAATAGGTTAGTTGTTATAGGGGACTTTAACTTCCCCAATATTGACTGAGAATACTATAGTTCAAGTAGTTTAGGTGAGTCAGTTTTTGTTTAATATGTGCAGGAGGGTTTTTTGACACAGTGTGTAAACAGGTCAACAAGGTGCAATGCCATATTGGACTTGGTACTGGGGAATTAATCCAGCCAGGTGTTAGATTTGGAGGTAGGTGAGTACTTTGGCAATAGTGACCACATTTTGGTAACGTTTACAATAGCAATGGGCAGGGATAGGTATATATCGCAGGGAAAGTGGTATAACTGGGGGAAAGGCAATTATGATGAAGTTGGACAAGATTTAGGATGCATTGGATGGGAAAGGAAATTGAGGGGATGGACACACTTGTAATATGGAGCTTACTCAAGGAACAACTACTGTGGGTCCTTGATAAGTATATACCTATCAGGCAGGGAAGTAGTTGTCAAGAGAGGGAGCCATGTTTTACTAAAGAAGTTGAAGCTGTTGTCAAGATGAAGAAGAAGGCTTATGTTAGGGTGAGATGTGATGCTCAGTCAGGGGGCTTGAGGTTAAAATCCAGAAAAGATCTAAAGAGAAGGCTAAGAAGAGCCAGGAGGCAACATGAGAAATTGTTGGTGGATAAAATCAAGGAAAATCCTAAGTCCTTCTTAAACCTTCTTAAACTCCTAAACCCAGGAATAAAAGAATGAGTAGAGTAAGATCAGGGCCAATCAAAGAAAGTAGTGGAAAGTTGTGTGCAGAATCTGAGGACGTAAGGGAAGCACTTAATAAATACTTTTTGTCAGTATTCACATTGGAAAAGGGCAATGTTAGTGAGAATACAGAGATACAGGTTACAAGATTAGATGGGATTGAGGTTGACAAAGAAGAGCTTTTAGCAATTTTGGAAGAACTGAAAATAGATAAGACCCTTGGGCTAGGTGGGATTTATCCTTGGATTCGCTAGGAAGCCAAGGAGGAGATTGCAGAGCCTTTGGCTTTGATCTTTATGTCATCATTATTGATAGGAGTAGTGCCAGAAGAATGGAGGATAGCAAATGTTGTTCCCTTGTTTAAGAAGGGGAGTCGAGACAACCCTGATAATTATAGGCCAGTGTGCCTTACTTCGGTTGTGGGTAAGGAGTTGAAAAAGGTATTAAGAGATAGGATTTATAATCATCTGGAAAGGAATAATCTGATTAGGGATAGTCAATATGGTTTTGTGAAGGGTAGGTTGTGTCTCACTAATCTTATTGAGTTCTTCGAGAAGGTGACAAAACAGGTGGAAGAAGGTAAGGTGGTTGATGCAGTGCATATGGACTTCCGTAAGGTGTTTGACAAGGTTCCACATGGTAGGCTATTGTGCAAAATACAGAGTTTCGGGATTGAAGGTGATTTAGTGGTTTGGATCAGAAATTGGCGAGCTGAAAGAAGACAGAGGGTGGTGGTTGATGGGAACTATTCATCCTGGAGTTCAGTTACCATTGGTCTGTTTGGGGCCACTGCTGTTTGTCAATTTTATAAGTGACCTGGAGGTTGGTGTAGAAGGATGTAAATTTGCAGATAACACTAAGATAGGCAGATAGTTGTGGATAGTGCCGAAGGATGTTGTGAGGTAGTTCACTTCAGAAGAAAGTTGAAACTTTATTGCTGGAACAGCACAGCAGGTCAGGCAGCATCCAGGGAACAGGAGATTCGACGTTTCGGGCACAGGCCCTTCTTCAGGAATCTCCTGTTCCCTGGATGCTGCCTGACCTGCTGTGCTGTTCCAGGAATAAAGTTTC
The DNA here is from genome assembly GCF_004010195.1 of Chiloscyllium plagiosum. Taxonomy (NCBI): domain Eukaryota; kingdom Metazoa; phylum Chordata; class Chondrichthyes; order Orectolobiformes; family Hemiscylliidae; genus Chiloscyllium; species Chiloscyllium plagiosum. The sequence goes on along the minus strand of NC_057712.1, from coordinate 61,864,289 downwards.
AACTTTGATCTCCAGCATCTGCAGACCTCACTTTCTCCACTTCAGAAGAAATAACAGGAATACAGAGTACTGGGTTAATGGTAAAATACTTGGCAGTGTAGATGAGCAGAGAGATCTCAATGTCCAGGTGCATAAATTCCTGAAAGTTGCAACCCAGATTGATAGGGTTGTCCACAAGGCATATGGTGTGTTGGTGTTTATTGGTGGAGGATTGAGTTTCAGACTGACGAGGTCATGCTTCAGTGGTACAAGACACTGGTAAGGCCGAACCTGGAGTATTGCATGCAGTTCTGGTCACCGCAAGATAGGAAGTATGTGGAAGCTTTGGAAAGGGCTCAGAGGAGATTTACTAGGATGTTGCCTGGTATGGAAGGAAGGCCTTACTAGGAAAGGCTGAAGGAACTGAGGCTGTTTTTGTTGGAGAGAAGAAGGTCGAGAGGGTTAGATAGGGTGGACAGTGAGAGCCTTTCTCCTCAGATGGTGAAAGCTAACACGAGGGACATAGTTTTAAATTGAGGGATGACAGATTTAGGACAAATATCAGGGATAGCTTCTTTACTCAGAGAGTAGTAGGGGCGTGGAATGACCTGCCTGTAACAGTCATAGACACGCTGACATTAAGGGCATTTAAATGGGCATTGGGCGTACATATGGATAATAATTGAATGGTGTAGGTTAGATGGGCATCAAAGTATTTTCACAAGTCAGCGCAACATTGAGGTCTAAAGGGCCTGTACTGTGCTGTAACATTCTATGTTCTATAAAGTGCATCACCTTAAGTTTGTCTGGTTTAAATTCCTTCTGCTATTTTTCTGCCCAGGTCTCCAGCCTGCTGTATCCACTGGCAATCCTCCTCACTATACACAGCTCCCCTAATCTTTGTGTCATCTGTAAAATTACTAATCAGACTATTTACCTTCTCCTCCAAATTATTTGTATGTACAGTATTACAAACAACAGAGGTCCCAGTTCTGACCAAGTGGTATACCGCTGGTCATGGAACTCCAGTTAGAGCATTGCTGAACATTGTGCAATCATCGACAAACAGCTCGACTTCTAACCTTAGGATGGAGGAAAGGTCATTGATGAACAACTTAAGATGGTTACACCTTGGACACCATCCTGAGGAACTCCTGCAGAGATGTCCTAGAGCTGACCTCCAACAATTGTAACCATCCTCCTGTGTGTCAGGTATGACTCCAACAAGCAGACAGCACTCTGGATACCCATTGATTTCAGTTTTGCTCAGGCTTCTTTGGAACTCTGAAGAATTAACCTAATAAAATACTTCAGGATGGCTTTCACAACTCAATTTCTCATTAAAATTGACTTAGGTCTGGTAATTAATTCTAAGTGAACCCCAAATCTTACACTTGAGCTTCTCTGGCCATGATTCGACTTTCAGTGGTGACCTAACACTGAGTATCACTGCCTCAATTAGTAATTAAAGCTGCACCAGAATCTAGATGCTATTAGACCCTGAAATTTGAATGTTAATGAATTCTTAGCAGTTCGACTGAAAGAGACCACACATACTTCAATATGCAGCCAGAAACACTCAACCAACATTTTAAAACTGGTCTCCCTCTTTCTACCTGGTAAACAGGTTTAAAATAAATCTAAAATCACTCTTTAAGAATTGTATGGGATTTTTCAAGCAGCAAATACTTAACATTCCTAAAATGCAAATAAAATATTTTTCAGACATCTGAATTAAATATGTGAATGTGCTTTGTTGATATTTTCAAATGTCAACTTGAGCAATATTTACCACCTGCACCCTATGTAAAACAGAAAGTCTGATGGGAAAATTGTTCTGTGATATCCCTGGGAAAATGTTAGGCTTTTTCTCAGCCACTCAAACATGAAGTGAACATTTGTTTTTGAGCAATTCAGATTGTTTTACGATGAGTCTTCCTTTATCTCCTCAGCTGGGATTGTTTGACTTGAATGAAAGTTGCCTGATGTGAATGATTAAACTCCTTGAAAATTGTGCTGACATCAGTCACATTTTCTGTGTCATCTGTTCTGTTTCTATAATTGCTATTTCTCTCAGGCTATTTTGGATTCTAACAGCTGCAGGAGGTGAAGAAACAAGGAACTGGGAACTACTTTCATCACTGCACACAATTAGCCTTAAATTCCTAAATAGAAAGGGTCATATCCTGCCGAAGGACAAAGGCATGTAATCACATGAGCATGGGTGCATGATGTAAAGCAAGTGTCAAGCAAAAACGCCTATAGGTTTGTGAAGAGAAAGAGGCAAAAAAATGGCAGATCAATTAAAGTCCAAATATACTGGAGAACTCTTGGTCTTGTGAAATAGAGGAACTGAAGGAGATTAATATTTGTAGGGAAGTGGTGTTGTAGAAATTGATGAGGTTAAAAGCTGATAAATTCCTAATCATCTACATCCCAGAATACTTTTAAAAAGTGGCCCTAGAAATAGTAGTGGTCCACTTTCAATTTTCTACAGACTCTAGAACAGTTTATATGGTTTGGAGGGTAGCTAATGTAACATCACTATTTAAAAAAAGAGGTAGAGAGAAACCAGGGAATGAAGATGAAAGTAAAGTTGAAAAACATAAAAACTGACTGCAAAAGCTTCTATAGATACATGAAGAGGAAAAGACTGATGAAGCCAAATGTACGTCCTTACAGTTAGAATCAAGTGAATTCATAATGGACAATGAAGAGATGGCAGGCCAGTTGAACAAATAGTTTGAATCTGTCTTCACTAAGGAGCACATAAATAATCTTCTGGAAATGCTAGGGACCAAAGGGTCAAGCATGAAGGAGAAACTTAAAGAAATCCTTATTAGTCAGGAATTGGTATTAAGGATTAAAACCAAATATGTCTTCAGGGCCTGATGCTCTGCATTTCCACTTCTAGGGATGTGGCCCTAGAAACAGTGGACCGGCGCATTGGTGATCATTTTCCAAAATTCTGTCTACTCTAGAAGAGTTCCAATAGACTGGAGGGTAGATAATTTAGCCCCACTTCTTAAAAAAGGAGGGAGAGAGAAAATTGGGAATTATGAGCCAGTTAGCCAGATATTGGTGATGGGAAAAATTCTGGAATTGATTATTAAGGATGTAATAACTGGACATTTGGAAAGCAATGACAGGATCAACCCAAAGCAGTGGCATGGAGTTTGCACATTTTCCCCATGTCTGCATGGGTGTGCTCCAGTTTCCTCCCACAGTTCAAAGATGTGCAGGTCAGGTGAATTGGCCATTTTAAATTGCCCATAGTATTAGGTGCTTTAGTCAGAGGGAAATGGGCCTGGGTGGGTTACTCTTTGGAGAGTCGGTGTGGACTTATGGGGCCAAAGGGCCTGTTTCCACATTGTAGGGAATCTAATCTTAAAAAAATCAGCATGGATTTACTAAAGGAAAATTATACTTGACAATTCTTCTGGAATTTTTTGAGGATGTGACCAATAGAGTGGATAAGGGTGAATCAATAGATATTGTGTACTTGGACTTTCAAAAGGCTTTTGACAAGGTTCCACACAAGAGGTTAATAAGTAAAATTAATATTCATGATATCGAAGGTAATATATTGATGTGGATAGAGAATGAGTTGGCAAACAGGAAGCAGAGAGTTGGAATAAACAGGTTATTTTTAAAGTGGCAGGCAGTGACAAGTGGGGTACCGCAGAGTTCAGTGCTGGGACCCCAGCTATTCACAATGCATATTAATGGTTTGGACAAATGAATTAAATGCAATATCTCCAAATTTGCAGACAACACTAAGCTGGGTGGCAGTGTGTGCTGTGAGGAGGACACTAAGAAGCTGAAGGGTGACTTGAACAAACTTGAGTAGACAAATACTTGGCAAATTCAAGATAATGTGGATAAATGTGAGGTTATTCGATTTGGTGGGAAAAAAACAGGAAGGCAGATTATTATCTGAATGGTGATAGTTTAGGAAATGGTGAGGTACAAGAGCCGGGTGTCACGGTGAAATAGTCACTGAATCTTGTCATGCAAGTGCAGTAGGCGGTGAGGAAAGCTAATGGCATGCTGGTCTTCATGGCGAGAGGATTTGAGGAAAGGAATAGGGATGTCTTGTTGCAGTTACATAGGGGCTTAGTGAAGCCACACCTTAAATATTGCGTGCGGTTTTGGCTTCTCGTCTGAGGAAAGACATTCTTGCTACTGAGGGAGTCCAGCAAATGTTCGCCACACTGATTTCTGGGATGGCAAGAATGACATATGAAGAAAAATTAGATCAACTGGGCTTGTACTCACTGGAATTTGGAAGAATGAGGGGGGATGTCAGAGAAACATAAAAACCTGATAGGACTGGACAAGCTAGATGGGGGATGAATGTTCATGATGTTAGGAAGTCTAGAACTAGGCAACACAGTCTATAAATAATGGCAAAGTTAAAAATCACACAGCACCAGGTTATAGTCCAACAGGTTTATTTGGAATCACTAGCTTTCGAAGCACTGCTTCTTCATCAAGTGGTTGTGGAGCAGCACCATAAGACACAGACTTTATAGCAACAGGAATGCAGTGTCATAAAATGTAATATTGAACAAATCTAGCTTAAGTCTTTCATCTTTTAGAATGACTATATTAGTTTTCATGATTTGGCTCTCAGGACAACTCCATAAAACCCTGTCATGGTGGACGCTGCAAGACGTGTCAGATTGTGGATATAGATACCACTATTACGCGTGGGAACACCTCCCACCTTGTACATGGCAGGTACTCATGTGACTCAGCCAACGTTGTCTATCTTATACGTTGAAGGCAAGGATGCCCGGAGGCATGGTACATTGGGGAAACCGAGCAAAGGCTACGACAACGGATGAATGGGCACCGCACAACAATCAACAGACAGGGGGGTTCCCTCCCAGTTGGGGAATACTTCAGTGGTCCACGATATTCAGCCTCGGACCTTCGGGTGACCAACCTCCAAGGTGGACTTCGGGACAGGCAGCAGAGAAAAGTGGCCGAGCAGAGGCTGATAGCTAAGTTCGGTACCCATAGGGAGGGCCTCAACCTTGGGTTCATTACAGGTGATCACCATTGCACTACACACACACACAGATATTCCTACACATACACACACTCTCACATACACACGGACACAGGTACACACAGACCCGCACACAGACACCCACACACACCCTTATAGACACACACACTCCCACACTCACACATGTACTTAAGACACTCTGCACTCACTACACAGACACACACACACTTTCTCATACTCACAACCCCCACCCCAGATAGAAAAACACACACAGACAGACAAAGACCCACATGCACACATATATTTTGTGGGGTGAATTTGTACTTGCAGAGTTACATTGTACTTTGCTCAAAAACTGCATGCATTCATGGAGAACTCTGAGCTCAAAAATTGCATGAATTTATGTAAAACTCTGTTATCTCACATTTTAGATTTGAATCAATCTAAAGATCATGGCATAGACAGAGAACACAGGAGGCTAACACCTTCAACATATTGTCTAGCTATCACCATTGTTAACAGCTAACCCTAGAATGCAACTTTTTAACACATGAAAGAAATGAAACTATCACTGTCATCTAACAGATGAAAGGCTTAACAGACAATCGATTTTTCAATGTATAATTTCAGTTACATCACACTGTAAATTTTTGCTATAAATTCTGTGTTACGATCGAGCCCTCCATTATCACCTGATGAAGGAGCGTCGCTCCGAAAGCTAGTGTGCTTCCAATTAAACCTGTTGGACTATAACCTAGTGTTGTGTGATTTTTAACTATGTTGGTTTTGGTTCCTTCATATGTAAATCTCAGAATTTTTTAAAAGTTACATTCTCAAGTTAGCTTTTAACAATAGGTGTCTTCTCAGCTCAGAAGATGTGAAGCTAAAGTCTGTGTCCCAATGTTAAGTCAGACTGATTCTATTTCTAAACCTAATGAAGGAGCAGTGCTCTGAAAGCTTGTGATTCAAATAAACTTGGACTATAATCAGGTGAGGTGCGACTTCTGATCTTGCACATCTCTGTGACTGTGGGACAAAACCAGAACACCCAGAGGAAACCAACACAGACACAGGGAGAATGTGCAAACTCCACATGGACAGTCACCCAAGGGTGGAATTGTACCTGGATCCACGGCACTGGGAGGTAGCCATGCTAACCACTGAGCCACCGTGCCACCCATGAAAAACAATTTCTTCACTCAGAGAGTAGTGAACCTGTGGAATTCTCTAACACAGAAAGCTATTGGGACCAGTTCATTACTGTAATCAAGAGGGAACTGGATGTGGCCTTGTGGTTAAAGGGATCAAGGGGTATGCAGAGAAAGCAAGCGTGGGATACTGAAATCACATGATCAGCCATATTGAATAGTGGTGCATGCTTGAATGGCTGAATGGCCTAGTCCTGCACTATTTTCTATGTAATAGATTAATTAACCTGACGTCAATAGTGGGAAAAGTGCGAGAGTCCAGCATAGAAGATTTAATACCAGACCACTTGGAAAATAATGACAAGATCAGTCAGAGTCAGCAATGACTTATGAAAGGGAAAACTGTTTAACAAATCTATTCGATTTTCTTAAGGATTTAACTAGTAGAGTTGATGGGGGAAGCCAGTGGTTATGGTTTATGTGGACTTTCAGCGGGCTTTTGATGAGGTCCCAGATAAGGTCCCAGGTTAGTGTAGATATGGATAAAGAACTGTTTGGCAGACAGGAAACAAAAAGTAGAAATAACGGTGTCTTTTTCTGAGTGGCACATAGTGACTAGTGGGATATCGCAGTGATCAGTGTGCGGATACCAGCTATTCACAATATATATTAACGATTTAGATGAGCGAACTAAATATAATACTTCAAAGTTTACAGATGACAGAAGGGTGAACTGTGAGGAGGATGCAGAGAAACTTCAATGTGATTTGGAAAAGTTGAGTAAGTGGGCAAATGCATGGCAGATGCAGTATAATGTTTGAATAAATGTGATATTAAACATTTTAGTAGCAAAAACAGGAGGGCAGATTATTACCTGAATGGTGATAGATTGGGAAAGGGGGAAATGCAATGAAACTTGGATGTCCTTGTACACTAGTCGCTGAAAGTAAGCATACAGATGCAGCAGGTGGTGAAGAAGTAACTTGTATATTGCCCTTCATGGTGAGGAGTTTTGAGTACAGGAGCTGAAATTGTACTGAGTGTTGGTGAGACATCTTCAGGTATACTGTAAGCATTTTTGGTCTCCTTATGTGAGGAAAGGATGTTCTGGCATGGAGGGAGTGCAACAAATTTTACTAGAATGATTTTTGGGAAGGCAGGACTGACCAACAAAGAGAGCCTGAATTGGTTAAGACTATTTTCTTCAGAGTTAGAGGCTCTACAGATTATTTAACTGTATAAACTTATTTTTCCTGTCTGTACAAGGCACGCTCCCTTTTGAACTTATTACCTTTGTTTGTCTGTAAGTTTGTTGTCACATTTGTATTATATTTTCTCTTTGTTACTTGATACAAAAATTTATTTCTCTTTTACTCAAGAAAACCTTGGTAACTGACTTTGACATTTTCTATCAAGTTACTGTTAATTCTTTTGTTATAACTAAGTGCAAAAATAAATAAAATATATTTGCTGTGACCAACAGAAAAGGGTTAAAAAGAGGGGAACTGACTTCTCCTCCTCACCTGGTTGAGACAAATTAGACAAGTCTGATTAATATCCATAGGCACAAATCCTTCATGCATTAGTTTTGAGGCAATGCTGGAATACCTCAGAGTTAAAGAAATAAAATCAAGTTTATTTTCAGATAACTAACTACCACTAAAGTAAGCTCCTTCGGTTTATGCTAATGTTCTATACTTTCTGGTAAGATTTTATTGTTGCGGTAAACCCTAAGGGTCGTGAAGTAAGTTTTCAGTTTAACCAGGAACAAGAGGAATCATCATATCAACATTAGTTCATCTGAAAGCCTTTAATATTTTTACCCAATTACATTAGCAGCAGGATCAGCAATATAAAATCAGAGTTAAGGAGTAAGTTTAAAGATAAATGGATGAGTTAAACCTCTTCTTCCAAGATCAATGCATGGCAAGCTTGTTATTTTCTAATATGTGCTGGAAGCAATGAAGTTCTTCACTGTCAGTGCTAAAATGGAATTTGGCTTCATTATTCATAAGGACATAAGAAATGGGATTTGGCCATTTGACCATTCACTCCAGCCAGCCATCCAAATAAATCATTCCTGGTACAGGAATCCCAAACCTTTGTTGCTCAGGTACAGAAAGAGATGAGCAAGGTAAATTAAATGTTGGAGTTTATTCCAATAGAATTGAGTACATAAAATGGAGGGATGCTTTGCAGCAGCTGTATAGAACCTTGGTGAGATAACATCTGGACCACTATGTACAGTTTTGTTCTTCTTACTTAATAAAGGATATAATTGCAATGTATATTTGACAGATTCCTGATATGAAGGGTTATTCTACGAGGAAAGGTTAGGCAGGTTAAGTCTATACCCATGCAATTATGGAAGAATGAGAGGTGACCTTGTTGAAGTATACATTATTCTGAGGGGACTTGATAAGATGAATTTTGAGATGATGTTTCCCATTGCAAGCCAGTCTAGAATACAACATAAATAATAATAGTCCCTTATTTAGGACTGAGATGAGATTTTCTTTTCTCTGGAGTTCATTAGTCTGTGGAATTTTCTTCCCATTGAGCAGTGGAGTATGAATCACTGAATTGTGTTCAAAACAGAATTTGATAGATTTTAGATGGAGAAAGAAGTTCTGCATTGTGGGGGCAGCGTGGAAAATGGAGATGAGGCCACAATCAGATTAGCCATAGTCTTATTGAATGGCGGAGTAGGCCAGAGGGTCTGAACAGCCAACGTCTGCACCTAATTCATGTGTTCTTGTGTTATGTCCTTGTACCATAGCTGGTCTTCAACCTGAATCCTCATATTCCTTCACCCAAAGAGAAAATGCTGGAAAATCTCAGCAGGTCTGGCAGCATCTGTAAGGAGAGAAAAGAGCTGACGTTTCGAGTCTAAATGAGCCTTTGTCAAAGGGTCAGTTAGACTCGAAACATCAGCTCTTTTCTCTCCTTACAGATGCTGCCAGACCTGCTGAGATTTTCCTGCATTTTCTCTTTTGGTTTCAGATTCCAGCATCTGCAATAATTTGCTTTTACCTCATATTCCTTAAGTTCCTCAGCATCCAACAGTCCATTGGTTTCTGTATCTCATATACTCAATGATGAGATATCCATACCCTCTGAACAAAAAATTCAAAAGTTCACAATTTTCTTCTGAGTGAAGTTATGGGTAGCACAGTGGCTCATTGGTTAGCACTGCTGCCTTATAATACCAGGGACCTGGGTTCAACACCACCCTTGGGCAACTGTCTTTATGGGTTTTGCACATTATTCCTGTGTCAGCATGAGTCCCCTCTGGGTGCCCTGGTTTCCTCCCACAGTCCAAACATGCGCAGATTAGTTGGATTGGCCATGCTACATTGCCCATAGTGCCTAGGGATGTGCAGGCTAGGCTATGATTAACCATGAGACATGCAGGGTTAAAAAGATGGGTCCGGGTGGGATACTCTTTGAAGTATGTGGACTTGATGGGCTGAATGGCCTGTTTCCACACTGAAGGTACTCTATGATTCTCAGACATTTCCTTGTTAGAAACCATGACCGTCCAGATACCATACAGAGGATGGCACACTGTGAAGATTGTCTTGCCTTCATCTTCTATAACAATAGATTCTCCCAGGTGGGAGCAGGTGATATCATCAACATTTCACAATTCATCCCATATTGCTGCTTTAACCCCAATAACCTTTTCTTTGACTAGTGAGTAATTGGCTTTAGCAGTTGTCATAAAATGCATGCATACTATTACAGGTCCAACATATTAAAGGAGGGATGTTATATAAGAATAAAGGCTCTAATTCCCTTAATATGTAGTTGTTGCAAGACTATACACAGAGCATCATGCCAGTATATGCTCCCCATCCTGGCAGCAAACATGATGCTTTTCTATTGAGCCAGTCAGCCAATCCTGCCACATTCCTGTTACTATGTTAGATCAGGAAATAGCTGAATATGATTGCTGACTCCCCTCTACCTCCTGATCTTCGGTAGATAGGACAGAAAAGCAAGAGCTATGTTTCAATAAGGGATGCTTGGAGGAAATCATGGCCATCCTTATATACTAATTTCTGTCAAGTATTCACCAGATCATGCATTCAAATATTTGGTGAACTGAACCTGGCATTCATAAATTGATTTTGCCATCAGTTCTTCTGCAGGAACCTTGAGAAGAGGATGAGGAAGAGGGAGCAGAACAGAAAACAGGAGGAGGGAAGGGAAAGACATTCTGAACACCTTCACTCTGGGTCACTGGCTACACAGACATCAATTCAACTAAACTTTCACCACCATGTTGCTGCAACTTCCATTTTCTTGCCTTTCCAACTTCCTGTGGTGGACTATCAACATTCCTCCAGACTCAATCACAGAGTCATAGAGATGTACAGCATGGAAACAGACCCATCGATCCAACCCATCCATGCCAACCAGATATCCCAAGCCACTCTAGGCCCATTTGCCAGCACCCGGCCCATATACTCTCCAAAACCTTCCTATTCATATATCCATCCAAATGTCTTTTAAATGTTGCAATTGTACTAGCTTTCACCACTTCCTCTGGCAGCTCATTTTACACACGTATCACCCTCTGCGTGAAAAAAATTGCCCCTTAGGTCTCTTTTATATCTTTCCCCTCTCACGCTAAACCTATGCCCTCTAGTTCTGGACAATCCCAAAGTCTTTCTCTATTTATCCTATCCGTGCCCCTCATAATATTGTAAACCTCTATAAGGTCACCCCTCAGCCTCTGGCACTCCAGGGAAAATAGCCTCTCCCTAAAGCTCAAATCTTCCAACCCTGGCAACATCCTTGTAAATCTTTTCTGAACCCTTTCAAGTTTCACAACAGCTTTCCGATAGGAAGGAGACCAGAATTGCACACAAAATTCCAACAGTGGTCTAACCAATGCCTTGTACATCAGCAACATTGCCTCCCAAAACCTATACTCAATATACTGACCAATAAAGGAAAGCATACCAAATGCCCTCTTCACTATCCTATCTACCTGCAACTCCACTTTCAAGGAGCTATGAACCTGCATTCCGATGTCTCTTTGTTCAGCAACACTTCCTAAGACTTTACCATTAAGTGTATAAGTCCTTCTAAGATTTGCTTTCCCAAAATGCAGCACCTCACATTTATCTGAATTAAACTCCATCTGCCATTCCTCAGCACATTGGCCCATCTAATCAAGATCCCATTGTAATCTGAGGTAACCTTCTTCGCTGTCCACTACACCTTCAATTTTGGTATCATCTGAAAACTTACTAACTACACCTCTTATGCTCACATCCAAATCATTTATACAGATGACGAAAAGTAGTGGACTCAGAACAGATCCTTATGGCACTCCACTGGTCACAGGCCTCCAGTCTGAAAAACAACCCTCCACCACCACCACCCTCTGTCTTCTACCTATGAGCCAGTTCTGTATCCAAATGGCTGATTCTCCCTGTGTTCAATGAGATCTAACCTTGCCATGAGGAACCTTGTCGAATGCCTTGCTGAAGTCCATATAGATCACATCCACTGCTCTGCCCACATCAATCCTCTTTGTTACTTCTTCAAAATACTCAATCAAGTTTGTGAGACATGATATCCCATGCACAAAGCTATGTTGAATATCCCTAATCAGTCTTTGCCTTTCCAAATACATGTACATCCTGTCCCTCAGGAATTCCTCCAACAACCTGTCCACCACCGACGTCAGGCTCACTGGTCTATAGTTTCCTGGCTTGTCCTTACCACCCTTCTTAAACAGTGGCACCACGTTAGCCAACCTCCAGTCTTCTGGCACCTCACCTATGACTATCGATGATACAAATATCTCAGCAAGAGGCCCAACAATCACTTCCCCATCTTCCCACAGAGTTCTAGGGTGAAGCTGATCAGATCCGTGAACTTTTGCTATTTCAGTTTTGAAGGCTTCCCATTTTCCAGTCGTCCCTTTACCTGACTTGAGGGGAATTTACAGGTGGTGATGTCCCCATGTTTCAGCTGCTGTGGGTCTTTTAGATGATAGTGGCTGTGTTTTTGGAAGATACTACGTATCCATTTATCTATTTTTATGTGCCACAAAGAAACAGTCTGGGCTGACTGGCAGAATGACAGTACACAAGAACACAAGTGGCTGAACAGTGTGGAGATATCTATTGCCGTCATCCGAAGAAAGGACAAAAGGATCTGTTCCCCACAATGTTATTGCCACGACCACCTCTTTGGGGTAGCACCCCAGCAAGTTCTAGTAAAGTGGTACAGTGCAGATTGCTGAACTGCTGTGAAAGACTGCATTCCTATTGAGCACTGGCTTCTGCAGTAATAATTACAGCACTCTGGGCTTTCATTACAAAAATGTATTTCTTGATGCTACTCTGAGATTCCAGCACTGGGAATTTGAATGGGACTTAACTGTCCTGCAAGGGATGATTAGATATTGGCCCTCAGAAGCCACATAGGAATGAATACCATCATGAAGCTAGCTATCACTTCCGCACTCAAAAGATGTGTATGCTTTGTACAAAGCCCTCTGCCAAGTTAGTGCTGGAATTCTCCATGCCTCTTGACAGTGATAGAATTTCTGTAATCCTGCCAAAGCACCAGTGTGCATATTCATCAGTCTTTTCTTGTATACAGACTTATCAAAGGCTTCTTGAAATCCTCTGCAGCAGGATTTGCCTGCAAACTCGGCAGCTGTCCATGGGTCATCCTTTCCTGCTGAGCTGTCTAAAGCTCAATTGTGCCCAGTGACTCACAAAATGCCGATCCCTCTCACAGCCAGTTTCTGAGCCAATTGTTTTGAGTGTCAGATCAAGTGCTGGTCCTTCATTATCATTCATTTGGTGTTTCTCACTCCCTTCATGGTGAGGCCTCACTGGCTGGTCTGATAGCAGGAGCTTGAAGGCCAAAACACAGAAGTGGAGGACAGACGTGAGACACAATCATGTAATGGAAAGCAAGCGTCCATGGCAGGTAGCAAGTTAAGGTGCATAAGAACAAAACATGCCATGATCGTGGATGCAGTGTGTACCATCGGCAAGATGCAATGTAGAAATTTACCAAGGCTACTTACATAGCATCTTCCAAAACCACAACCACTATCATCTAAAAGACCCACAGCAGCTGAAACATGGGGACATCACCACCTGTAAATTCCCCTCAAGTCAGGTAAAGGGACGACTGGAAAATGGGAAGCCTTCAAAACTGAAATTGCAAAAGTTCAGAGATAATATGTTCCTGTTAGGGTGAAAAGAAAGGCTGGTAGATGTATGAAATGCTGGTTGACTAGAGAGGTTGAAGTTTTGATTAAGAAAAAGAAGAAAGCATATGTCAGGTGTAGACAGGAGAGATCGAGTGAGTTGTCAGAACAGTATAAAGGCAGTAGGAGTATACTTAAAAGAGAAATCAGGAGGGCAAAAAGGGAACATGAGATAGCTTTGGCAAATAGGGTTAAGGAGAATCCAAAGGGTTTTTACAAATACATTAAGAAAAAAGGGTAACTAGGGAGAGAATAAGGCCCCTCAAAGATCAGCAAGGCAGCCTATGTGTGGAACTGCAGGAGATGGAGAGATGCTAAAGGAGAAGGACACGGAAGAGATAGAATGTGGGGAAATAGATAGTGACATCTTGAAAAATGTCCATATTACAGAGGAGGAAATGTTGGATGTCTTGAAGTGCATGAAGGTGGATAAATCCCCAAGACTTGATCAGGTGTACCCTAAACATTGTGGGAAACTAGGGAAGTGATTGATAGACCCCTTGCTGAGATATTTGTATTATCTATAGTAACAGGCGAGGTGCTAGAAGACTGGAGGTTGGCTAATGTGGGGCAACTATTTAAGAAAGGTAGTAAAGAAAAAGCAGGTAACTCTAGAGACTGACATTGGTGGTGGGCATGTTGTTGGAGAGAATCCTGAGAGACAGGACTTACATGTATTTGGAAAAGCAAAGACTATTAGGGATAATCAACATGGCTTTTTGTGTGGGAAATTGTGCTTCACTAACTTGATTGAGTTTTTTGAAGAAGTAACGAAGAGATTGCTGAGGGCAGAATGGTGGACGTGATCTATATGGACGTCATTAAGGCTTTTGGCAAGGTTCCTCATGGTAGGCAGGTTTGCAAGGTAAGATCACATGGAATATAGGGAGAACTAGTCATTTGGATACGGTACAGTACTTGAAGGTAGGAGACAGAGATTGGTGGTGGAGAGTTGCATTTTAGACTGGAGGCCTGTGACCAGTGATATGCCACAAAGATCGGTGCTGAGTCCACTGCTTTTCGTCATTTATATGAATGATTTGGATGTGACCATAGGAGGTATGATTGGTAAGTTTGCAGATGACACCAAAATTGGAGGTGCAGTGGACAGCAAAGAAGGTTACATCACATTACAACAGGATCTTGCTCAGATGTGCCAATGGGTTGAGGAATGGCAGATGGAGTTTAATTTAGATAAGTGTGAGGTGATGCATTTTGGAAAGGCAAATCAGAGGAGGACTTATACACTTAATGGTGAGACTCTGGGCATGTTCCAAAACAAAAAGACCTTGGAGTGTAAGTTCATTGCTCCTTGAAAGTGGAGTTGCAGGTAGATAGGATAGTAAAGAAGGTGTTTGGTATGCTTACCTTTATTGGTCACAGTATTGAGTATCGGGGTTGGGAGGTCATATTGCAACCATACAGGAAATTGGTTAGGCCACTTTTGGAATATTGTGTGCAATTCCTGTAGGAAGGATGTTGTGAAACTTGAAAGGGTTCAGAAAAGATCTACAAGATGTTGCCAGCATTGAAGGATTTGAGCTATAGAGAGAGGCTAAATAGGCTGGGGCTCTTTGCCTGGAGCGTTGGAGACTGAGGGGTGATGCTATAGAAGTTTAGAAAATCATGAGGCCATGGATAGGGTAAATAGACAAAATCTTTTCCCTGGAGTTGGGGAGTCCAGAATTAGAGGGCAGAGGTTCAGGGTGAGAGTAAAAACATTTAAAAGGGCCTTATGGGGCAACGTTTTCATGCAGAGGATGATGCGTGTATGGAATGAGCTGCCAGAGGAAGTGGTGGAGGCTGGCACAATTACAATATTTAAAAGGCATCTGGACAGGCATATGAACGAGAAGGGTTTGGCAGGATATGGGCCAAGTGATGGCAAATGGGACTAGATTGGGTTGGGATATCTGGTCGGCATGGACGGGTTGGACCAAATGATTTGTTTTCGTGCTGTATATCTCTGATTCTAACTTGGACCTGGAACTCCCTCACTAATAGTAGGCATATGTTCAACAAATGTGCTGCAGCGCTTTAAGAAGGTAGTTCACTAATATCTTTTCAAGGACAACTAGGGACGGGCAATAAATGGCAACCCAGCCAGTGACACCCACATCCTAGAGGCATAGAGTCATAGAGATGTACAGCATGGAAACAGACACTTTGGTCCAACTCGTCCATGCCAACCAGATATCTCAACCCAATCTAGTCCTGGCCCATATCCGTCCAAACCCTTCCTATTCATATACCCATACAGATGCCTTTTAAATGTTGCAATTGTACGGGCCTCTGGCAGCTCATTCCATACATGCACCACCCTCTGTGTGAAAAAAACTGCCCCTTAGGTCTCTTTTATATCTTTCCCCTCTCACCCTAAACCTATGCCCTCTAGTTCTGGACAATCCCACCCCTATTTATCCTATCATCTCCCTCATAATTTTGTAAACCTCTATAAGGTCACCCCTCAACCTCTGACGCTCCAGGGAAAACAGCCTTAGCCTATTCAACATGTCCCTCTCGCTCAAATCCTCCAACTGTGGCAACATCCTTGTAAATCTTTTCTGAACCCTTTGAAGTTTCACAACATCTTTCCGATAGGAAGGAGACCAGAATTGCATGCAATGTTCCAACAGTGGCCTAACCAACGTTCTGTATAGCCACAACATGACCTCCCAACTCCCGTACTCAGTATTCTGGCCAATAAAGGAAAGCATACTAAACGCCTTCTTCACTATTCTATCTACCTGCAACTCCACTTTCAAGGAGCTATGAACCTGCACTCCAAGGTTTCTTTGTTCAGCCACACTCCCTCGGACCTTACCATTAAGTGTATAAGTCCTTCTAAGATTTGCTTTCCCAAAATGCAGCACCTCTCATTTATCTAAATTAAACTCCATCTGCCACTTCTCAGCCCAGTATTTCAGGTACCAATCAACACATTTGAGCAAGTGCTGCAAATTTGATGTCTTCTCAAGCTTTTGCATAATATTATAAGAGGACACCTGATATTGGTATAATTCCTTCATTAAGAAAATTAAAAATGATGCCTTTGGTTGCTGTGACATCCTGTTCATAAATTCTTTAAAAAAGGGTCATGATAGAACCCAGGTGCCTATCCAGAAAGACTGTACAAATTAAACTGTTGTAGCAAAATTCTCCAGGATTGCAGAAAGCTTGAAAATATTCAGAGGCCCTGCAGAGGGTGAAAATACCCTTCTGGGATAAGGTGGTTCAGGGGAAACTACGTAAATTCTAAAACCTCTGAAGTCTGGCCAGAATACTGGCCCTGTAGTGCGGAGCAGCTCTGCCTCCAAGGGTTTCAAGAGATGCAGCAATAACAGTCCTCCAACAGTTCTTTGTAGCTCACTGCAGTTATGTGCAACCTTGTTGTGCAAGAGAGAGCGAAGGTTGTTACTAAGTGTACTGCAATGTGTTTGGGCAATGTTCCTGCCATATCTGACCAGCTGGAAACGGCGAGCAAGAGGTGTGAAGTTGGCAACATTCGTGTGACAGTACTGTGCCTTTTGCAAGATGTGTTTCACTTGCAGAGCAGTGTTGTCACAGTGGTGCTGAAATGTGTTCAGACAGGCAGTCAATAAACAGTTTTGGAGTTCTCCTGGGTGTTTTTATTATTTTTTTTAATATTAACCCCCACACTATCACCTAAGTGCGGTAGTGCTTATTTTTTCCCCAGCACCCATGGTGTGTGTGTGCAGGTGTGAGGCGCAGTGAAAGACACAAAGTGCACGAATCTTTATTCAAATTCCACCACCAGGAATATAGGAAAACACCCGGGTGGCCAGTGACAAACACTGCCCTTCACATCAAAGGGCAGTGCTGTGTGATCAAAACAGTGAGGGGGAGGGTAGTAACTAAATCAAAATAGAGTTGGAGGGAGAAATAATGCACTCCACTCCCTGCGGCACCCAGCTCTCCCTGAACAACTCCAGGGTGTTGGTCGACACCACGTGCTCCTTCTCCAAGGACACCCGGGCTTTAACGTAACCGCGGAAGAGGGGCAGTAACCGCGGAAGAGGGGCACCCTGGGTGTTTTTATTCATAAGTCAAAAGAATCTGATTGGTCATGGTAAAGGCTAGCACACTCCCAGTAAAACATTTTGTTTTGCTTTCAGTTAAGTAGGTGTTTGGCCAGCTGCTGGAAGTCAAAGCTCAAGTTCTCTGCTGCTAGAGTGGAGGGACAGCCCATGAGAATAATACCTGCTTTGCTGAATTGCCTTTTTGCCAAAGCGTGTATTTATGGGATGCTGCCTATATTGGAATAGTTGATGATTAGTGGTTAAATAATATATTATCTTGTTAAGTATTTCAAAAAAGTTATGGAATCTTTCATTGTATTTTTAACTGTGTTATAAGAATAAAGTATGTTCTAATTAAACCTTAGTGGTGGACCAATCAAATCATATCCGGAACATAATGCCTTACACATATCTTGTAAAAAAAAATGTGTTAAGGTTTAGGCTATCTCCATAATGTACTTTGGGGCATCTGGTTTGGTCCATAACATTAGCAAATATGGGAGAGTGAAGTAAGCATTTCAATGTTAGCCATGAGTCTTTATTTCCAGAGATGCTGATTGATGAGGTCTGTGAGTGGAGTATACAGAGGAACCTTGATTATCCGGCATTCAATGATCCGAATATCGGATTATTTGGCAAGATCGCAATGTCATGATGCTCGGTTAAACTATGCTAACCAGCATTCGAATATCTGGAGTTTGATTAACTGAACAAAATACTCCTTGCTCATGTCTTTCAGATAATCAAAGTTCCTCTGTATTGAGCAACATGAGAGGTTTGTGGAATGGTAGGCAGGAGCTTTATTCGTTGAGCTTCACCATTCATACGAAATCATTGAATTTACCCTCAAAATCTAAAAGTCTTAATAATATAAGATGTTCAATCAAATTAATTCTGATTAATTTGCTCAATTTCTGCTTTAGGAGTCAGATCATTGTCCCTGTCCAATGTTTGAATAGTTATGACTACACTACATGTCACAGCAGTCCTTTCTCCTCTGGACCCACAAGGAATGTAAAACATGGGAAACCTAAAGTACCTGTTCATGTTCTGCTTGCCTCTGATTCTCTTCTCACAATAGTTTATACTTGGCATTCATACACTGTAGGAACTGGATAATGTGTTGCTTGGCTGGGGGTGCCCAGAACAAGGGGTCACAGCCTTAGGAAACATGGTAGGCCATTTTGGACTGAGATAAAGAAAAACATCTTCACTCAGAGGATGGTGAACCTGTGAAATTCTTTACCACAGATGACTGACGAGGCCAAGTTACCGATTATATTTAAGAAAGGAATAAATAGATTTCTAGATGGCACAGTGGCTTAGCGGTTAGCACTGCTGCCTCATAGTGCCAGAGACCCAGGTTCGATTCCAGCTTCAGGTGACCGTCTGTGTGGAGTTTGCGCATTGTCTACGTGGGTTTAATGTGTGCTCTGGTTTCTACCACAGTCCAAAGATGTGCAGTTAGGTGAATTGGCTGTGTTAAATTGCCCATAGTGTTCAGGAATGTGTAAGTTAGGTACATTAGTCAGGAGCAATGTAAAGTAATAGGATAGGGGAATAGGTCTGGATGGAATACTCTTTGGAGAGTTGGTGTGAACTTGTTAGACCTAATGGCCTGTTTCCACACTGTCGGGATTCTATGATAGAAGCTAAATGTATCAAGGATCATGGAGAGAGAAAAGGAGTATGATCTTGAGATAATAAATGGTGAACTGAGCTCGATGGGCCAAATGGCTTTCTTCTTATTCCAGTTTCCATGATTCCATGTTCCTAGCTGTTAGTTAACTGATTAAGTTAAAATGAAACAAGTCAACTATGATTAGTCAGGATGTTGCCATGGAAGTGAAACAGGGATTGGCTGCCTCCTGAGTACCTCAGTGAAGAAGGTGCAATATGTGAACATATTTGTATTGTCTGGGAAGAATGGGGCCTTGTCTGTGAATAAATGAGGTTTCAAGTGCTCTCAAATGAATCACCCTGCAAACCTGACTGATGATCTTAAATTGGTTTCCAATGGAATTCTTAGCACAGTGAGTATTATTGAGTAAATGGTGTCAAATAGTAGAATCACATCTAGCATTGTTCACTGTATTCAGGGTTTTGTAAGTGTGGACTGATTGAACGTGGTCAGTACACTACCACAAGCAGACAGCTGAAAGGATTAATTGTTTAACATGGCCAGAACATTAATTGTTTCTGTGTTGTCCTGACATATAGCTGAGCTTTTAATTTCTGTTCCCATCTTCCAAACAGTCAGTGTCTGGAGAGTTTTTTTGCATCCCTGCTCTGTCCTATATCTTTAGAGATACCCTCCCCACAGATATTGAGCTGGCTTTAGCTGATCTAACCTGTGGTTCTACTCCTGAGTTAAGCAACTTCCATACAGAGCTCTTGACCTTCTGGCAAACTTCCCAGGTCTCCCAGCAGATTTGAGAAAGCAGATCCAGATAGCCAGATTGGCTGCTCATTTAGAACGTTGTACTGTTTTCTTTCAAATTAAGTCAGGTACTTTTCACGCCAGTTGTGTATTTGAGAACGTGTCCTATCCCCATCTAAAATCAAAAAGGTTATGATTAGTCAGACCTGCTGCTCAGGGAGCAGGCTTCTTTTCCTTTAAAAGTAGGAGAGGCAGCTCTCTCACCAACCGTATATCAGGTTGGAAACCTACCTGGTGTCACTCCAAATGCAGAAAGAAGGCTTTGGACAGCTGAACCTCCTGCTCATCCAGCTTGGGTACAGGCTCCTATCTCTCCTTTTAAATTAGGGCCAGGTAGCATCATCATCAGTTCTGGCTCCACGTGCAAACCTCTCTGGTCTCTGTCTAAATATGAAAAGAAGATTTTGAGCCAGGGCTTCTGCTCATCCAGTAGTGATCTGGTCTCCCTTCCTTTGAAATTTTCTGCCTGGGTATGAGAATTTTCAATGCTGTTATTTGTCTCTGAAGCACAGGATTGTTTTGGTGCTGAAGGAAGCCAGTACACTGCATCTGCAGAGGGGTCTCTGATTTGACATCATGGGCTTTCCTCATAATCCCTTGCACATTATTCTTATTTAAATAATCAGTTGGGGAGAAGGATTTCACTAGCGACATTTTTTTTTGACTTTTCAACTCAGAAGAGCAGGGGATTATCAGAAGTACTTAAACTGTCTCTCGAGTAGTTGCAAACACAGTCTTGCTTATTGGTGGAGATTTCCCTAATTCAGTACCATAAGGATGAACCAGTCCCTATTCAGCCCAATGTCCTTTAGGAAACCCTAGTGTAACTGAAACTGTCTAGTTTCTGCTGTTCTGGTGCTTTGCCCTCACTGTCAATTTATCTGTATTAACTCTCCCAGTCCCCATTGAGTGATGCAGTCGACAATTTGATTTCTGGCTACTTCCCTTCATTTCTTTTGAAATCTAAAGATAATTTCTTGACCACTTTTAATTTTACTTGCCACGCTTCAGATATTTTAAATCAAAGTAGCTTCCCCTGAAACTACCTGATCTCAGAACAGTCTTTTCACCTTCTGCAAGGTCTCTGAATATTTTCCACCCTTCCGCAACCCTGCAGAATTTTGCTACAACAGTTTAATTTGTGCAGCTTTTCTCGATAGGCTCCAGGGCCCTATCATGGCACCTTTTTTTAAAGAACATTTTGGGAAAGTAAATCTTAGCAGGACTTATACACTTAGTGGTAAGATCCTAGGGAGTGTTACTGAACAAAGAGACCTTGGAGTGTGGGTTCATAGCTCCTTGAAAGTGGAGTCGCAGGTAGATAGGATAGTGAAGCAGGCGTTTGGTATGCTTTCCTTTATTGGTCAGAGTATTGAGTACAGGAGTTGGGAGGTCATGTTGCGGCTGTACATCACATTGGTTA
>NC_057712.1:61812347-61842551 GCF_004010195.1 Chiloscyllium plagiosum | reverse complement strand
CGGAGATTGAGGGGTGACCTTATAGAGGTTTACAAAATCATGAGGGGCATGGATAGGATAAATAGACAAAGTCTTTTCCCTGGGGTGGGGGACTCCAGAACTAGTGGGCATAGGTTTAGGGTGAGAGGAGAAAGATATAAAAGAGACCTAAGGGGCAACTTTTTCACACAAAGGATGGTACGTGTATGGAATGAGCTGCCAGAGGCAGTGGTGGAGACTGGTACAATTGCAACATTTAAAAGGCATCTGGATGGGTATATGAATGGGAAGGGTCTGGAGTGTTATGGGCCGGGTGCTGACAGGAGAGATTAGATTGGGTTGGGATATCTGGTTGGCATGGACGGGTTGGACCGAAGTGTCTGTTTCCATGCTGTACATCTCTATGACTCTATGACTCTATAATTCATGAACAGGATGTGGGTATCACTGGTTGGGTCAGCATTTATTGCCTATCTCTAATTCTTCTAAAAAAGATAGTGGTGAGTGCTGCAGTTCATTTGTTGTCCGTATACCTACAATAATGCTAGTGAGGGAGTTCCAGGATTTTGACATGGCAACACTGAAGGAATGCTGATATATTTTTAAGTGAAGATGGTGAGTTGAAGGGAGCTTACAGGTAATGATGTTCCCATATATTCGCTGCCCTGGGTCTTCTCGATGATAATGGCTGTGTTTATTGGAAGATGCTCTGTAATGAGCCTTGGTGAATTCCTGCATTGCATCTTGTAGGTAGTACACAGTTGTTCCTCCTTCATGTTTGTGATTAAGGGACTGAAGATTTGTGGTTGTGGTGCCAATCAAGTGACCTGCTTTGTCCTGGATAGTATCATGCATCTTGAGTATTATTGGAGTTGTGCTTATCCAGACAAGTGAGGAATATTTCATCACACCCCTGACTTGTACATTATACTTGATGGATAGATTTTGGAGAATCAGGAAGTGAGTTACCTCTTGCAGGATTCCTAGCTTCTGACCTGCTGTTGTAGTCACTGTGTTTATATGACGAGTCTACTTCAGTTTCTGCTCAGTGGGAACCACCGATGATGGTAAACACCATTGAATGTAAAAGGATGATGGTTTGATTATCTCTTATTGGAGATGGTCATCGTCTGGCATTTGCATGGCATGAATATTACTCGACACTTGTAAATTCAGACCTGGATATTGTCCAGGTCTTGCTGCATTTGGATGTGGACTGCTTCAATATTTGAGGAATTGCGAATGGTGCTGAACATTGTACAAACATCCCCACTTCTGACCTTATTTTACAGTAAGGGAACAGTGAAAGACCTGTGACCTTAGCAACCCATTTTGCTGCAATATAATTATTAACCTTGTCTCATTTTGATTTTTTTTGTGCTTTCCTCTCTTCTTCTTGAGCTTTTAATTTAATCTCCACCACCTTTTGCTGTAAAACTCACACTGCCCTTTCTCTCTTTTTTAAGACTGGCCACATTCCTCTCTTTTCCATCTTTATCATCTGTTTATCAGCTCGGGTAATTTTTCAGGAGAGTACCCCAATCAATTCCGGGTTACAACTCTGCTACCTATTCTGGGTCAGAACTGAAACCCAAAATGTTGAGATGCTATTGGACCAACTCAGGTCTTTTAGCTTTGTGAGATTTGTCCATATTATATTCTCCCAGCTAGAAATCTCAACTACCCTATGCTCAAAATGGCCAATATTGTACCAGTTTTAAGTTTTCCTATTCTATAGACATTTTTGAAGACATTTTGCTTTAATAATATGATTGAGAGAATTTGCTGTGGTGCATTTATTTATTGTAAATATAATTTCACCCATTGAATTTTCCCTTCTTACATTCAATTCGTTTCTTGGAGTACCTGTTTCAGGTCCATTTTAAATGTAGAAACATAGAAAATAGGAGCAGCAGGAGGCCAGTCAACCCTTGGAGCCTGCCTCACCATTCTATATGATCATGGCTGATCATCCTGCTCAATAGCCTGTTGCTGCTTTCAATCCTTATCAGTCGGAGTGACAGCAGGGGAGGAGCAGATCAGGTTTGGTCAGAGCAGTAGCAGAAGAGGGACAGAAGTGAATCATAAGGCCATAAGATGGAGGAGCAGAATTAGATAATTCGGTTTATCAATTCTGTTCTGCCATTCGAACATGGCTGATATGTTTCTCAACCCCATTCTCCTTCTTTCTTCCTGTAACCCTTGACCCCCTTACTAATCAGGGACCAACCTATCTCTGTCTTAAATACATTCAATGACCTGACCATCCACAGCAATGAATTCCACAAACTCACCACCATCTGGCTGAAGACATTCTTCCTCATCTTAGTTCTAAAGGGCTGTACTTAAACTCTGAGACAGTGCCCTCAGGTCCTAGTCTCTCCTACTAGATGAAAAACCTTCTCCATGTCCATTTTATCCAGGCATCTCAGTATTCTGTAAGTCTCAATCAGATTCCCCCACATTCTTCTTAACTCTATCAAGTACAGACCAGGTTCCTCACCCGTTCCTCATATGACAAGCCCTTCATCCTTGGTATCATTCTTGTAAACCTCCTTTCCAACACTAATACATCCTTCTTTAGATGTGGGGTGCAAAACTGCTCATAATATTTCAAATACAAGAGCCTTATACAGCTTCAGCAGTACATCTCTGCTGTTGTATTCTAGCTCTCTTGAAATGAATACTAACATTGCATTTACCTTCCTAACTGCCAAGTGAACCTGTATGTTAACCCTAAGAGAATTCTGAACAAGGACTCCCAAGTCCCTTTGTACTTCAGATTTCTGAAGCCTTTCCTCATTTAGAAGATAGTCCATGTCTCTATTCTTCCTATCATAGTGCATGACCTCACACTTCCCCACACTGTATTCCATCTGGCACTACTTTGCCAATCTCCTAGCATATCCAAGTCTCTCTGCAGCCTCTCCACTTCCTCAATACGTCCTGCTCCTCCAACTATTTTTGTGTCTTCTGCAAACATAGCAACAATGACCTCCATTCTTTCTTCCAGATGATTAATGTGAGTAGTTGTGGTCCCAACATCAACCCCTGCAGAAATCAACTAGTCACCGGCTGCAATCATGGAAAAGATCCCTTTATCCCTACTTTCTGCTTTCTGCCAGTCAGCCAATCCTGTATGGATCTAGTATCTTGCTCCTAACATTATGATCTCTTATGTATTTAATAGCTTCCTATATGAAAGCTTGTCAAATGCCTCTCGCAATCCAAATGTGGGCGGCACGGTGGCACAGTGGTTAGCACTGCTGCCTCGCAGCGCCAGAGACCCGGGTTCAATTCCCGCCTCAGGCGACTGACTGTGTGGAGTTTGCACGTTCTCCCCGTGTCTGCGTGGGTTTCCTCCGGGTGCTCCGGTTTCCTCCCACAGTCCAAAGATGTGCAGGTCAGGTGAATTGGCCATGCTAAGTTGCCCGTAGTGTTAGGTAAGGGGTAAATGTAGGGGTATGGGTGGGTTACGCTTCGGCGGGTCGGTGTGGACTTGTTGGGCCGAAGGGCCTGTTTCCACACTGTAAAGTAATCTAATCTAATCTAAAAAGTAATCTAATCAGATCACATCCATTGATTAATGCCAAATCTTATCCACAAATCTTGACAATGATCAACATCAGGCTAACTGGCACCTAGATTCCTGTCTTTATCCTCTCTCCCTTCTTAAACAGAGGTGTTACATTGGCCAATCTCCAGTCCCCTGGGACTCTCCCTGACTTCAGCAATTACAGCAACATCATCACTAATGCCTCCAAAATCTCCTCGGCTATTTCCTTCAGAACTCTGGGGTGTAGTCTGTCAGATCCAGGTGAGTTATCCACCTTCAGACCTTTCAGCTTCCCCGCATTTTCTCCTTAGAAATGACCACTAAATGTACCCCTGCCACCTGACTCCCTTGAAGTTTTGGTTTAGTGCTGGTGTCTTCCACCTTGAAGACTGATACAAATTGTCTATTCAGTTCCTTCACCAGTTCTTTATTTTCCATTGCTACTTCTCCAGCCTTATTTTTCAGTAATCCAAAGCACACTCTTGCCTCTCTCTTATCTTGTACCTATCTAAACAAAAATACACTAGCAATCTGCTTTTATATTGCTAGCTAGCTTACACTCATATTTCATCCTCCTCTCCCTTTATTGCTTTCTTAGTAATCCTCTGTTGACTTTTAAAGGTTTCCTAATCCTCTGGTTTCTCAACAATTTTTACCACATTGTATGCTTTTTCTTTTGCTTTTATGCTGTCCCTGACTTCCCTTGTCAGCCATGGTTGCCTCATCCTCCCCTTAGAGTGCTTCATCTTCTTTGGGATGAATTTCTGCTGTGCCCTCCCCAGTTACCCACAAAATTCCTGCCATGGCTGCAACAACTATCTTCCCCTCCAGGCTCCCCTTCCAATCAACACTGTCCAGCTTCTCCCTCATATCTTTGTAGTTACCTTTGCTCAAATTGTAAAACAGTCACATCTGATTCCAGCTTCTCCTCTCAAACTGCAGGGTAATTCTATCATATCATGGTCACTGCCCCCAAGGGTTCCTTTGCCTTCAAGCTCCCTAATCAAGTCTGCCTCATTACACGTCACAAAATCCAGAACAGCTCTACCATAGCTGTTGCAAAAATCTAAAGCCATCCCTGCTGCACCATCCTTTTAGCCATACATTTGTCTGACCTATCTTCCTATTCCTATACTAGTAGCTGGTGGTACTGGAAGTAATTCAGAGATTGCAACCTTAGTAATCTTCCACTTTAATCTACTACCTAACTCATCTCATAGACATTTCACAACTTCCTTTCGAGATCAGTCAGAGCGGGAGAGGGAGAGGAGTGGATCGAGCACTATCGGAGCAGCAGCAAGAGAGGACCCAGGGTCGGGGCTGTCTCAGAGCGGCTGCAGGACATTCTGAAGCGGGACAGTAATCAGCCCGTTTTCATAGTTCATGACGGGACAAATGACATGGAGAAAAAAAAAGATATAAGGTCTTGCAGCAGGAATTTAGAGAGTTAGGTAGTAAGTTAGGTAGCAGTTACGGACCAGTCAAACTGATGTCAGTGTAAGAGGAATTATTGGAAAAAAATCTGAAGGATAGGATTAATCAATGCTTGGAAAGGCAGGGATTGATCATGGATAGTCAGCACAGAATTTTTAGCGGGAGATCCTGTCTAATTTAGTTGGGGTTTTTGATAAGGTGACTGAATATATTGATGAGCATAATGCAGTTGATGTAGTTTACATGGACTTCAGTAAGGGCTTCGATAAGGTCCCACATGGAAGGCTGGTCCAAAAGGTAAGAGCCCATGGGATCCAACGCAAGTTGGCAAACTAAATCCAAAACTGGCATCCAAATAGGAGGCAGAGGGTTATATTTGTCAAGAAAACCCTGTGCCCAGTGGAATTGGTGCTTGGACCCTATCTGTTTTCTGTACTATATTTCATAAACCCATTTCTTCAATAAGTCCAAAAGCTTTCAAAAGGACAGTCACTATTATTTCCAGCCAAGAATTCTCCTATAATTTATAGGATTTTAGTGCTGCTTTCCCTTCTTCTGGGACCAGACGAAGGTTTGCCTTAGGTTTCAGGAATTTACTCTGATTCTCCTCAATGATCCCTGTTATTCTCTGTGGTACAAGATTATTTGGAGACAGCCTCATAATGATCTCAAAGCACAATTGTGGATGCCTCGGCTCAAGATAAGGCCTCATTTGTAATTGCTGAACTTCAAAATCAGAAACACCTATGAAGATGAATCGTACGTTCTTTTGGCTAA
Source organism: Chiloscyllium plagiosum (assembly GCF_004010195.1). Lineage (NCBI taxonomy): Eukaryota > Metazoa > Chordata > Chondrichthyes > Orectolobiformes > Hemiscylliidae > Chiloscyllium > Chiloscyllium plagiosum. The sequence continues at coordinate 61,836,805 of NC_057712.1, read as the reverse complement.
GTGTCAGTTTTGTTGAGTTTCATGGCAGGTTTCTCTCTGCAATGTCTATGAACTTTCTTGCCACATCTTATAGTATTCACCTTATTAACTGTCTAAACTACTCCTGTGGCATCTCTCTCACCTGCTTCTAGTCACATTCTTCAACATACAATACAAGAAGGACTCACCACTTCCAGGATATCCCAGAATGGACCAGCATCCTGGCAGTGGTACCATTTTTTAAAGGCCATTGTTCAACCAGAAAAGCACTGTCAGTCTGGAGTGGCCCTGCATGATACCCAATATTTGCCCCAGACATGGCAGAGAAGGGAAAATTGGCAGTCGGCTTTGCGGGCAGGGACCTGGAGGATTTTTTGGAAGGGATGGTGAAGACACAGGACACCCTCTTTCCCCCTGAACATGAGAACTTGGTGCAAGGTTCTCACCTGTTAGTACAGTCTCAGTGATCTGGAGGAAGAAAGTCAGTGTCCTTCTCCATTCTGCCAGCGTAGGTGCCACAATCTTCTCTCCGATACCTCATCCTTGTGTGTGTACCCACCACCCCCAACTCTCATGCTCTATCACTCTCACTATTGCCTGCAATGACTTCCATCATTCATTCTCACTGAACCCAACCCTGACACCACTAACTCTACATGTCATCTGTTCTGCCTACTCACTTGCTCAGGATACCTTCCCATCTGCATCAAAACAACCGTGCCACCCACTTCTATTGCCATTAATACCTGACTCTTTCTCATTCTAGGAGGGAAAAGCTTCCAATAGGAAGAGTCAAGTTGGGTAGTTGGTTGTCTGACATTAGCTCATCCTCACGAATGAGTAGAGGAACCTGACTCTGACTACATTTTTCTATCCTGTTTCCTCACAGTGATCTGTTCATTGGCTGCTCCAGGAGTTTATTTTAATTAAAACCACAATTTAATAAAATCGTAGAAATTCCTAAGCAAGATTTCTTTGCCATTCAATCCAAGTTGGAGCTATCAGTACTTGTAGCACCCAGTCTACTATTGCTCTTATCAGTGCTTGCATACATTGAAAGGTAGCTGGAACCAATTTCTGACACACAAGCACAGCACTCCTGTTTCACTCCTGTCCTGTACCTCCATGTCAGTGAGCATTTAAATGTACTGACCTTGGGAGCGATGACAGAATCAGTGCTGCATTGCACCAACTGACAGAAGGAGTGTAACAACATCAGAAATGACCCAAATGACCCTGTGGATTTTCAGGAACTGAACCTTTTGTTTATTGTAGTACAAAATCAGAAATAATGTGAAGACTTTACTGCATTGTTTGGGAAATTGCATTTTCATTTATGCATCATTATTTTAATGAAAATGAAAATGCTAAGAAATTAATACTTGCCAGTGGATAATATGACAGGTGATATTTATTCATCTGATAAATGATTATTGATCCCAGCATTCTGATTGACTCAGCGTCCAACTACAGATTCCTAATCTGTATCATTGCAAATTATGAACCAATCACAAATGCATCACAAAACCAATCCATCAGTGGAATGAACAATAATGTTTCTAGGACAAGGAAGATATATGAGTTTCTCAACCAATTAGCAATTCAAGGTGAAATGATTGATGTTCTTGTTGAGTTTACAGCATAGAGTGAAATTAATGACAAACAGATAAACACGGCTACAAAACATAACATCTGAGCAAGCTGGAGATTTAAAATATTAAAAATTATATGTTAAAATATTATAGTACAGTTTATTTGCACAAATATGCATTTTGATTGTTAAAGTAAAATTTTGAATACCATCTCTATTAGCATTTCAGCATTGCTGGGGATTCACAAAAAAAATCACAAAATCTCTGATTGCTCAAATTAAGAAGACACAATTGGACAAATAATCTCTACTTTCAGAATACCAACACTTACGGTTTTCCCATTACAGGTTCTCAAAGTTTTAAAATTATTCAACCCTTTGCTGAGCAATTCAATGTGGAACCTGGTCACCCTCTGTTTAAAATACAAACCTTCTGGCTTTTGACTGAAACCTGCCCCTTGTGCCTTTTTTCCTTATGCCTTACATGTCTGAAAGTATTTTTTCATAGATTCATAGAATCATACAGCATAGAAACAGACCCTTTGGTCCAACCAGTCCATGCCGAACATAATCCCAAACTAAACTAGTCCCATCTGCCTATTTCTGGCCCATATCCCTTGAAACTTTTCCCATTCATGTATCTATCCAAATGGTTTAAGGTTAGTTTTTTCTGTAAATATCTCTATAATGCACCCTGAGATTCAAGAGCCAATGTTTGTTAAGTTGATCATCCCTTGTTGGCATTGGGGGATATGATGTTGCAGTAGTACTATAACCCATCTAGTAATTCAGAGATCAAGGGACACAGGTTCAAATCACACTACAGCAGCATGGCAACCATAAAACATTCTCACAAACAAAAGTCAGATTCACTAATGTCCCTTAGGGAAGGAGATTTGCCATCTTTACCTGGTGTGGCTCACTTGTGACTCTTAACTACCCTCTGAAATGACCATTCAGTTCAAGGGCAATTCAGGATGAACAACAAATGCAGACCTTGCCAATGACAATGGACATCCAGTGAAAGAATAAAAAGTTTCCATAGAGTAGAGCTCCATGTTCGTGTTCCTACAGAACAATGTGTTGCTTGGCTGATGTCAGAACTGGACTAGCAAGCCACTTAGTTGTATAAAACAATTTCATAGGGAAGACCCACACATTGTGTGAGCCTTGAATCATGTATCGGCCAAATTAGATAAGGATAGAGACAAAAAACTGCAGATGCTGAAATCCAAAGTAGACAGGCAGGAGGCTGGAAGAACACAACAAGCCAGGCAGCATCAGGAGGTGAAGACGTTGACGTTTTGGGTGTAACAAGGGTTACACCTGCAACATCGACTTTTCCATCTCCTGATGCTGCCTGGCTTGTTGTGTTCTTCTGGCCTCCTGCCTGTCAAAATCAGATAAAAATGGCTCATTTCTTTCCTGAAAAGGTGATTAATGAACAAGATGTTCTTTTTCACAACCCAGGTGGTTTTCATGGTGGCCACTATTTAATTCCATATGTTTTCTTGACTTCAAATTTTACCTTTCACAAGTGGGTTTCAAATGCATGCGCCTGGAGCATTAGCCTGGAGCTATGCATTACTAGTTCAGTGACAATAGCATCAAAACCCTGCTGGTTCATTGTAGCAATGGGTGTAATTGATTGCAGCCCAAATCTGCAATAAGTGAGAACATTAATCCCTGACACCCCTATCAAGGGCAGAAAGGGATGAAGTGGTCGACTCAATGACAGCCTGGATGTACTTTTGAGTCGAGAACTATGAAATGCCACAGAGGTCTCTAGTAGTAGCTTCCTCTTGCCTTTTAAAAATGCGCCCTCTAATCTTGAAATTTCACATCCCAGGGAAAAGAAAACTACCATCAACTCAATCTATACCTGTCATAATTTCTCAGAACTAAATGGTATTCTGCATATTCCTGGAGTGTGATCCCATGTTCTGTACTCCCCTGTCATTGGGAACATCTTTCCTGTATTTACCCTATGTAATAGTGTTAGAATTTTATAAGTTCTTATGAGATGTCTCCTCTTCATTCTGCTAAACTCCAGTGAAGATAGTCTCTCTTCATATATCAGTCCTACAATTGCACAACATTGTGATGAGGAACTATCCTCTGTAAAATACCAGCAATGTGTAGTAGCTACAAGAGCAGGTCAGGGGCTAGGAATACTGCAGCAAGTAACTCACCCAATTTCCCAAAGCCTGTCCACAACCTACAAGGCACAAATCAGGAGTGTGATGGAAGACTCCCCACTTGCTAGATGATTGCAGCTCTAACATTCAAGAAGCTCCAACATTTAAGAAGCTTGGCATTACCTAGGACAAAAATGTCTGCTTCATTGGAATCACATCCACAAACATTTAGCCCCTCCACCATTAGCACTCAAGTGTGTACTATGAAAGAACAAAGAACAAAGAAAATTTACAGCTCAGGAACAAGCCCTTTGGCCCTCCAAACCTGAGCCGATCCAAATCTACTGTCTAAACCTGTCACCCAATTCCTAAGCATCTGTATCCTTCTGCTCCCCACCTCCTCATGCATCTGTCCAGATGCATCATAAATGAATCTACTGTGCATACCTCTACCACCTCTGCTGGCAATGCGTTCCAGACAGCCACTATCCTCTGTGTAAAGTACTTGCTGTGTGTATCCCCCTTAAACTTTTCACCTCTCACTGTGAAAGCGTGACCTTCCATTATTGAATCCTTTACCCTGGGAAAAAGCTTATCTCTATCTACCCTGTCTATACCCTTCTTGATTTTGTAGACCTCAATCAGGTCCCCCCTCAATCTCCTTTTTTTACAATAAAAACAAACCTAACCTACTCAACCTCTCTTCATAGCTAGCATCTTCCATACCAGGCAACATCCTCGTAAACCTTCTCTGCACCCTCTCCAAAGCGTCCACATCCTTTTGGTAATGTGGCAACCAGAACTGTACAGAGTATTCTAAATGCAGTGGAACCAACGTCGTGTACAACTTTAACATGACCTGCCAGCTCTTACACTCAATACCCTGTCCGATGAAGGCAAGCATACCATATGCCTTCTTGACCACTCTATCCATCTGTGCAGCAACCTTCAGGGTACAATGGACCTGCACTCCCAGATTTCTCTGCTCATCAACTTTTCCCAAGGCTCATCCGTTCACTGTATAATTCGCTCGAGAATTAGACTTCCCAAAATGCATCATCTCACATTTGCCTGGATTGAACTCTATCTGCTACTTCTCCATCCAACTCTCCAGGCTATCTATATTCTCCAGTATTCTTTGACAGTCCCTTATGCTTTCTGCTACTCCACCAATCTTCATGTCATCAGACCACCAATGCCCTCTTCCAAATCATTTATGTACATCACAAACAACAGTGGCCCCAGCACTGACCACTGTGGAACACCACTGGTCACCTTTCTCCATTCCAAGAAACTCCCTTCACCTACTACTCTCTGTCTCCTGTTGCTCAACCAGTTCTTTATCCACCTAGCTAGAACACCCTGCACACCATGTGACTTCACTTTCTCTATTAGTTTACCATGGGGAACCTTATCAAACAGCTTACTAAAGTCCACGTATATGACACCTACACCCCTTCCTTCATCTATCAACTTGGTCACTTATTAACAAGCAGCACTGTGGAGATTCACTAAGGCATCTTGGAAAGCATCTTCAAAACTCATGGTCACTATCATCTAAAAGGTGAAGAGTAGCAAACTCATGGGAACATCACCATCTGCAAGTTCCCTTCCAAACCATCCTATATGGAAATATATCATTGTTTCTTCAGTGTAGCTACCTCAAAATCTTGGAATTCTGTCCATAATGTATTGTGGGTCTACCAACAGCACATGGATTGCAGTGGTTCAAGAAGGCAGCTCCCCACCACCCTTTAAAGGGCAACTAGGCTTGAGCAAAACATGCTGACCCATCCATGAGAGAATTAAAAAAAGATTGAGGTAAGGGCATTTGTCCCTGAAGATCCTGGGTAATTGGGTCTTCTGCTGAAGTACTTATTATCCTCCTCCTCCACCAGATTTAAGCAGGGTCCACTTCTGTATTTGCTTTGCACATTCTCCCTGTCATTTTGCAGCAGGGGGAGTAGAAAGTTTACCAATGATTGATACAAGAGTCTGAGCAAAAGTTTTGAGGTGGAGACCAAGATCTTCACTACATGTCTCAACACTTCCTGTTAATTTCATTAACTTTAAGCAGCAATAGCAAACTCAGTAAATCTACAAATTCAGCAACAGCCAGTAGTAATCAATCAGCAACTAACCTGCTGGTGATTACAATCTGTTTAAATATTATTAGTGGTCTTATTTCCTGGTGTTGAATGCATATTCAGTTGTGCGTGTTTAAGAGAGGATACTCATATGTATATAGCAAAGTCAAAAATGGAACTGCAGAATCGAATCAGTGTTGCACATTGATGGATGGGACAATCAGATCATGCAGAATTATTCCAGTGCAATTCCTAACATAACAGTCATATCTGAACAACAGATACATCCAGTCCCCAGGGAATTAAAGTTAATGAAAACACTTAAAATATTATTACAACATTGCTTGTCTTTGGTTTTTGTAACATTACTTATTTAGGTTTGGCAGTTCAAAACTTCAGCTAAACAATTTATGAAATAATAATGCAGTGACAATGCTAACAGGGCTGGCAACATACATGCATCTAATTAAATCTTGTTGAGCTTATGTAGATTTCATTAGGAGTCTGAGGATCAACAGTTTGGAATCTGAAACACAAGCACAGGGATAACTAATTAAACATTTGGTCACATTCCTCATGAACACAATAAGGAGCCATGAGAACTCAGCTAGAGTGTAAGATTTTGGGGTACACTTTAACTTTATGACCTCGGTCAATTACAATTTCAGACTGCTTTTTGAAAAAAAACACGCAGATCTAATATTTACTTGTCCTGATTAGTTACAAGATCCATTCCAGGGGCGAATAACTTTTTGTAAGTTGACTGAACTTATTTAAGTTTATCATAACTTATTCAAAAGAATTAACACTTAATAAAAACAGAGTACATTAAGACACATGCTCATGAAACTGGGTTAACTGGACACAGAGTCCTTTATTCTGTTCTACTGTTTAAAATTCTACTTCTGTCTTTCAAACTTCTTTCTTCTGCATTAAACCACTAAAACCCAGGTCTTATTAAACCTTACTAGCCAATAAAATCACCGTGCATGATTAAAGGCATCTTAAACTCAAATTAGCTTCTAAGTGCATGGAAAGATCATAATCAGTATTTGGATCTTTTATAACAGTGTTTCCTTCTAAGGTCTGAGCCAGGAGGCCCAAGTTTAAGACCCACCTGATCATGAGATGTCTGAACAGGTTGATTTAAAGTATCTATTCCTCTAAGCTTGCCAACTCCATAGGTCTTTATGAATAGAAGGCAACATTAATGGATAATTAATACACCTACTTAGAGTATGTAGTGTAACCTCCTAGTGATTAATTATCATTCCAAATGTTACAATTGATATACCAAAAAATTCTGGAAAATGTTTCAATATCCTTTAACTCCAAGAACCATATGCAATTCCACAATAGCTGTTGATATTTAAAATAAATTAAGGCTTATAAGGTTTTGGTTTACAATCAGTAATTTGCTGATTTTAGGCTGAATCCTGAGCTCTCGACACTTGACTTATTTAGGGAATATGAAATAAAGAAGAAAGTAGACAGGTGTTTCAGGACAAAAGAATCTCTGCATTTATTTACAATACAAAATGTGAGTCTAATCGAAGAAATAAAGGTAAATGCAATAAGCAGGGAAATTGGTACTATCAATTATACAGAGGTCAGTAATGAAATATATGATTAAATAAAAAATTGCTTTAACACAATTAGAACCTAAAACAACAGTCTTAATCACAGGAACTTCAATCATGATCTGGAGTTGCCAGCGTTGGACTGGGGTGTACAAAGTTAAAAATCACACAACACCAGGCTATAGTCCAACAGGTTTAATTGCTTCCAATTAAACCTGTTGGACTATAACCTGGTGTTGTGTGATTTTGCAGTTCAATCAGGCTTCCTACCCTTGGTGTCTCATGCACTGTTACTATCCATCTTACCCTCCCTGCTAGCTCAGTCAGAAACTTTAGAATCTCTAGAAGAGTATAAAGGCAGTAGGAATATACTTAAGATGAAAATCAGGAGGGCAAAAAGGAAATATGAGATAACTTTGGCAAATAGGGTAAAGGAGAATCCAAAGCAGTTCTACAAATGCATTAAGAACAAAAGGGTAATTAGGGAGAGAATAGTGTCCTTTAAAGGTCAGCAAGTACACCTATGTGTGGTACCACAGGAGATGGGGAGATACTAAATGAGTATTTTGCATCAATGTTTACTGTGGAAAAGGATATGGAAGATAGAGAACATGGGGAAATAAATAGCGACATATTGAAGCATGTCCATATTACAGAGGAGGAGGTGTTGGACGTCTTAAAATACATAAAGGTGGATAAATCCCCAGGACCTGATCAGGTGTAGCTTAGAACTCTATGGGAAGCTAGGGAAGTGATTGCTGGGCCCCTTGCTGAGATATTTGTATCATCGATAGTCACAGGTGAGGTGCTGGAAGAGTGGGGATTGGCTAGTGTGGTTCCACCATTTAAGAAAAGTGAGAAGGAAAAGCCAAGGAACTATAGACCGCTCAGCCTGACATCAGGGGTGGTGGGCATGTTATTGAAGGGAATCATGAAAGACAGGATTTACATGTATTTGGAAAAGCAAGGACTGATTAGGGATAGTCAATATAGCTTTGTGTGTGGGAAATTATGTCTCACTAATTGATTGAATTTTTTGAAGAAGTAACAAAGAGGATGGACATGGTTTACATGGACTTCAGTAAGGTGTTCAACAAGGTTCCTCATGGGTGACTGGTTAGCAAGGTTAGATCACATGGAATAAAGGGAGAACTAGCCATTTGTGTATATGGAATGAGCTGCCAGGGGAGGTGGTGGAGGCTGGTACAATAACAACATTTAAAAGGCATCTGAAGGGATACATGAAAAGAAAGAGTTTTGAGGGATATGGATCAAATGCTAGCAAATAGGATTAAATTTATTTGGGACATCTGAACAACATGGATGATTTGAACCAAAGAGCCAGTTTCCATGCTGTATTTCTCTATGACTGTCTGACTCTGTAGTTTCAGCTCACCACTGATGAAAAAGTGGTAATAAAGTGCGCTCGGTTGCTGAGGTTCTGGCCGTCTATTCTCTTGGTTCAGATTTGGTTAGTGTTTAAAAGCTCTGGTCTGGATAGTGCTTGGTTGGCTTTCTCCTTCTCGGATGTCCTTTGTTCCGATGATGCTCTTGGTTGGCATTCTGATTCAGCTTCTCTGTTTGGCCTCAGGTTCTTGGTTCTGAAGCTACTTGCTGGGGTGGAAGCTTGTGGGGAAGCTGTTTGAGCAGAAGCTTGTTGATTAGAAAAAAGGCTCTCTTTGAAGTCATGATTTGGAGATGCCGGTGTTGGACTGGGGTGTACAAAGTTAAAAATCACATAACACCAGATCCAACAGGTTTAATTGGAAGCACACTAGCTTTCGGAGCGACACTCCTTCATCAGGTGATAGTGAAGGGCTCAATCCTAACACACAGATTTATAGCAAACATTTACAGTGTGATGTAACTGAAATTATACATTGAAAAATTGATTGTCTGTTAAGCCTTTCATCTGTTAGATGACAGTGATAGTTTCATTTCTTTCATGTGTTAAAAAGTTGCATTCTCAGGTTAGCTGTTAACAATGGTGATAGCTAGACAATATGTTGAAGGCATTGGCCCCCTGTGTTCTCTGTCTATGCCATAATGTTTTGATTGATTCTAATCTAAAAAGTGAGATAACGGAGTTTTACATAAATTCATGCAGTTTTTGAGCTCAGAGTTCTACATGAATGCATGCAGTTTTTGAGCAAAGTACAATGTAACTCTGCAAGTACAAATTCACCCCACAAAATATATGTGCGCACATGGGTCTTTGTCTGTCTGTGTGTGAGTGTCTGTCTGGGTTGGGGGTTGTGAGTGTGAGAAAGTGTGTGTATAGTGAGTGCAGAGTGTCTTAAGTCTGTGAGGGGGTGCATGTGTGAGTGTGTGTGTCTGTAAGGGTGTGTGTGGGTGTCTGTGTGCGTGTCTGTGTTAATGTGTTGTCAGTTGGCTTCCCAATAGTAAGGGGTATGTGTGAACTGATTTTGATTGAAGTTGAATGTTCAGTATCTGTGTTGGCCCCATACTAACTGTGCTGTGAAGGCTGAGGTGTAAAAGTTAGTTTCAGTCTCAAGAGTTAGGTTTCGTTGATTGTTCTCTTAGTGTGGAGGTGTAAATTGGAATTCCAGGCTGAACAATGGTTCCTGGTAGCCATTTCTGTGTTTGTCTCCTTTTCCCAGAGCCCAGCCCAGCCCAGCTGTCCCCTTTCAACTTAAAAGATTTTAAAAGACTTGAAAAATGCAGGGCTTTGGTCCAGTATTTTAAATGAGACGGATTTTTGCTCAATCCTTACAGGCTCAAAATAACCAAACAAACTAATAAACATGAGCCTCTTGTATACGTTTTAATTACCACTTTGTATCACAGCTTTGGGTTTGAGCCATAAAACTGCAACAAAACCATAAACTTGGCTCCAATCTCCATTCTGGACTTGAAGCACTCACTGGATAGTACGTGGGCTAGTAAGTGGCTGACTTTGAAAATTGTGCCATGTCAATGAGAGGGATGCAATATGCAGTTAGGTCCAGGAACATGTTCCAGGCACTGGGTTCCTCACATTAGATTGAAGTCCTCTCAGATTGAAAATCCAGCCCTTACCCTCAGGTCGGTTTTCTGCAGCCACCGGTTCTCTGAATTCAATAATCTATTGTCACAATGTCACCCACAGCAATTATGTTTCCCCTGAGGCTGGAAATCCTGTGGTATATTGATTCCTATCAATGTAACTTACTTTCCCATTCACTTTTGACAGATCCAATAGGTGGATTTAATTGAACAATGGGTTTCTGGTTTATGAGTTAATTTCTTAGTAAGACTCTAAGATGTAGGAGCAAAAGCGGGCCATTCAGCCTACTGAGTATGCTGTGGCATTTAATGACCTCATGGCTGATTTGATAATCCTCAACTCCACTCTCCTGCCCTTTTTCTGTAATCCTTGATTCCCTTACTGGTTAAAATTTGTCGGTTTCAGCCTTGAATACACTTAACAACACAGCCTCAACAGGCCTCTGTGCTAAAGAATTCCACAGCTTCATTACCCTCAGAAAAAGAATCCTCCTCATCTCTGTTATAAATGGGCCATCCCTTAGAACATAGAACATAGAAGAATACAGCGCAGTACAGGCCCTTTGGCCCTCGATGCTGCGCCGATCCAAGCCCACCTAACCTACACTAGCCCACTATCCTCCATATGCCTATCCAATGCACGTTTAAATGCCCATAATGAAGGAGAGTCCACCACTGCTACTGGCAGGGCATTCCATGAACTCACGACTCGCTGAGTAAAGAATCTACCCCTAACATCTGTCCTATACCTACCACCCCTTAATTTAAAGCTATGCCCCCTCATAATAGCTGACTCCATACGTGGAAAAAGATTCTCACTGTCAACCCTATCTAAACCCCTAATCACCTTGTAGCAAACTTGCTCACCCAACCTTCTATCCCCTCCTCCAGGTCATTTATAAAAATGACTAACAGCAATGGTCCCAAAACAGATCCTTGCAGAATACCGCTAGTGACGGCACTCCAAGATTAACCTTTGCCATCAACTACTACCCTCTGTCTTCTTCCAGCCAGCCAACTCCTAATCCAAACCTCCAACTCACCCTCAATGCCATACCTCCGTATTTTTTGCATTAGTCTACCATGGGGGTTATTGGGATTATTTAGCAAATTAGATTACTTACAGTATGGAAACAGGCCCTTCGGCCCAACAAGTCCACACCGCCCCGCCGAAGCGCAACCCACCCAGACCCCTACATTTACCCCTTACCTAACACAAGCGAGAATCATACGCCTAGACCAACGAGCCAGAGGGCCGGAACGCTACTAACCCCCCACACCTTATTCTGCTAGTCCTAAATTCTACCATAGGATAAACAACCTGTCAGCATCTACTGTGTCAAACCCATCAGAACCTAATATGGTTCAGTGAGGTCTCCTCACATTATTCTGAACTTAAATGAATACAAGCCCAACCTACTCTTTCCATAGGAAATTCCCTCCATATCCAGGATTTGATGAGTGAATCTTCTGGATGGTATCCAATGCAGTCTATCTCTCCATAATTTGGAGATGCTGATGTTGGACTGGGGTGTACAAAGTTAAAAATCACACAACACCAGGTTAGAGTCCAAAAGGTTTAACTGGAAGCACACTAGCTTTTGGAGCGACGCTCCTTCATCAGGTGATTGTGGAGGCCACAATTGTAAGGCTCAGAATTTATAGCAAAAATTTAATGTGATATAACTGAAATTATACATTGAAAAATACCTTGATTGTCTGTTGAGTCTGTGTACCATGTACGTGGCAGGTACTCATGTGACTCAGCCAACGTTGTCTATCTTATACAATACAGGCAAGGATGCCCTGAGGCATGGTACATTGGGGAAACCGAGCAAAGGCTACGATAACGGATAAATGGGCACCGCACAACAATCAACAGACAGGAGGGTTCCCTCCCAGTTAGGGAACACTTCAGCGGTCCAGGACATTCAACCTCGAACCTTCGGGTGACCATTCTTCAAGGCGGACATTGGGACAGGCAGCAACGAAAAGTGGCCGAGCAGAGGCTGATAGCTAAGTTCGGTATATAGGGATGGCCTCAACCGGGACCTTGGGTTCATGTCACACTACAGGTGACCACCATTGCACTATACACACACACAGACACTCCTACACAAACACACACACTCCTATACACACACGGACACACATATACACAGACATGCACACAGACACTCACATACACCCTTACAGACACACACACTCTCACACTCACACATGCATCCTCTCAGAGACTTAGACAACTCTACACTCACGCACATACAAATACACTCTCTCTCACACTCACAACCCCGCACACCAGACACACACACACTCCTACACTCACACATGCACCCCCTCACAGACTTACGACACTTTACACTCAACCCAGAAACACACACACACCCACATATACATATATTTTGTGGGGTGAATTTGTACTTGCAGAGTTACATTGTATTTTGCTCAAAAACAGCATGTATTCATGTAAAACTCTGTTATCTCACATTTTAGATTAGAATCAATCTAAACATCATGGCATAGACAGAGAACACAGGGGGCTAACACCTTCAACATATTGTCTAGCTAACATCAATTGTTACAGCTAACCTGAGAACACAATTTTAGAGAAAAAAGGGTTTGTGATTTACACATGAAAGAAGTGAAACTATCATGGTACTTGAACAGATGAAAGACTCAACAGACAATCAAGGTATTTTTCAATGTATAATTTCAGTTACATCACAGTGTAAACCTTTGCTATAAGTTCTGTGTCTTACAATTGTGTCCTCCGCAATCACCTGATGAAGGAGCAGTGCTCCAAAAGCTAGTGCTTCTAATTAAACCTGTTTGACTATAACCTAGTGTTGTGTGATTTTTAACTATCTTTCCATAGATAGGGGACCTAACTGTTCACAGTATTCGAGGTCTGCTCTGATGAGTACTTTGAATAGGTTCAGTAAAATCTCCTTGTTTTACATTCCAATCAATTTAAAATAAAGACAAATACTCCTTTTACTTTCCCTATTTTCTGCTGAACTTGAATGCAAGCAATTTTGTTATTCACGCATGAAAAACCCCAAGGCATCAGGTGTTGCGGCTTTCTGCAGTCATTTACCCATTTTAATAATATTCAATCCTTCTATTCTTCTTACCAAAGGCATAACCTACATTCTCCCTAATATAATCCATCTGCCAAGTTTTTGCCCACTCCCATGTCTGTATTTCTCTATGGATGGTTTGGGCAAAATCTTATAGGGGATTGGGCAACATGGGTTATAGAGTCATACAGCATGGAAACAAACCCTTCTGTCCAACTCATCCAATCAGGTGCCAAGTGCAGGGAGGCCTATCTCAATGTCAAGGTCATCTTGGTCTATTGATTATGCTTCATACTACAAGTTGTGTGTTGGAATTCTCACCAGGAAACACTCAAACATTAGTTGACAGGGATTACATTTGTTAAATGGCTTCTTAATGTCATAACTCACCTCATCAATTTCAGATTCTCCCCTTAACAAACTCAAAAACAAGCTAGACACTACGAAAACTCAACAATGAAACCAGAATGTGTGCCTGGCAGACTCAGCTCATCACTTTGCTCCAAATGACCAAGATAGAGTCATAGAGATGTATGACATGGAAACAGATCCTTCAGTCCAACTCGTCCATATCAACCAGACTTCCTAAATAAATCTAGTCCTATTTTCCCACATTTGGCCCCTATCCCTCTAAACCCTTCCTGTTCATGTACCCTTTCAGATGCTTTTTAAATGTTGTAATTGTACCAGCCTCCACCACTTCCTCTGGCAGCTCACTCATTTCAAACATGCTCACTCCCATGTCTGTATTTCTTTGTAGACTGTTTGGGTAGAATCTTATAGGGGATTGAGGAACAAAGATAATAGAGTCAGAGAGTCATGCAGCACAGAAACAGACCCTCTGTCCATCTCATCCAATCAGATGACAAGTGCAGGGAGGACTATCTTATTGTCGATATCATCTTGGTCCATTGGTTATGCTTCATACTACCCTGAGAGGCCCTTTAGGCCCGTCTTAAATCTTTTCCGTCATCGTAAACCAATGTTCTTCAGTTTTTGACTCCAGCACCCTGGAGAAAAGACCTTGTCTATTTATCCTATTCACATGCCTCATGGTTTATAAAACTTCCATAATGTTACCCCTCAGCCTCCAACACTCCAGGGAAAATAGCCCCAGGTTATTCAGCCTCTCCCAAAAGCTCAAATCCTCCAATCCTGGCAACATCCTTGTAAATCTTTTTTGAACCCTTTCAAGGTTCATAACATCCTTGCTGTAGCAGGGAGACCAGAATTGCATGCAACTGGCCTAACCAATGTCTTGTAGAACCTCAACATGACCTCCCAACTCCTACATTCAATATTCTGACCAATATAGGAAAGCATACCAAACGCCTTCTTCACTATCCTGTCTACCTGCAACTCCACTTCCAAGGAGCTATGAACCTGCACTTCAAGGTCTCTTTGCTCAACAACACTCCCAAGGACCTTACCATTAAGTGTATAAGTCCTGACTTGCCTTTCCAAAATGCAACATCTCACTTTTCCCAAATTAAACTCCATTTGCCATCACTCTGCCCATTGGCTTATCTGATCGAAATCTGCCAACCCGAAATAACCACCCTATACTGGAAGCACAGACTTACAATGAAAGGAGCACTCGTAACCTGCATTGAAATATTGCATTAGGGACATTTTACACTGAGCCATAGGCATCTTGCTCACAGGCTACACTAGGCTGCTTCTCAGGGCTGAGTATGTGCTTTCTTCATGCTCACTCACTGAACGCACAGCATCCCTACCTTGCCTTGCAGTGCCAGGCAAATTAGTGCTGTCATAGCAACAAGCTTGTCTTGTTGCTCAGCAGTCCTCAGTCAGGAGGCTTATATGTTGTTGGATAGCGGTGTGCTATATCAATTTCAAACCTCTATATGGTATCACATTATGCAGCAAACACACTGTGTGTGCAGCAAGCAAGCAGCCACATGTTCAACTCTTAGGAGCACAGTCCTCAATGAAGTCTATGGAGGTATTGGTCAGTGAAGAGCGCTGAACAGAGTAAGTCAAGGGCAAATTCTGCACAATTGACTGTGAGGTGCTCTGCCCTGAAGCTCATCCTCTCTGTCAAGCTCACAGGGTGTTGTCATAGAGTTATAGAGAAGTACAGCACAGAAATAGAGCATTCAGTTCAACTCATCCATGCCGACTGGATATCCTAACCTAATCCAGTTCCATTTGCCAGCACTTGGTCTATATCCTTCTAAACCCTTCCTACTCATATACCCATCCATATGTATTTTAAATGTTGAAATTGTACTAGCCTCCACCACTTCTTTTGGCAGTTTATTCCATACATGCACCGTTCCATTTGCCAGCACTTGGTCTATATCCTTCTAAACCCTTCCTCATATACCCATCCATATGTCTTTTAAATGTTGAAATTGTACTAGCCTCCACCACTTCTTTTGGCAGTTTATTCCATACATGCACCACCCTCTGTGTGAAAAAAACGTTGCCCCTTAGGTCTCTTTTATATCTTTCCCCTCTCACCCTAAACCTCTGCCCTCTAATTCTGGACTTCCCCACCTCAGGGAAAAGACCTTGTCTATTTACATTAAGCAAGTCCCTCATGATTTTATAAACCTCTATAAGGTCACCCCTCAGCCTCTAATGCTCCAGGGAAAACAGCCCCAGCCTGTTCAGCCTCTCCCTATAGCTCAAATCCTCCAACCCTGGCAACATCCTTGTAAATCTTTTCTGAACTCTTTCAATTTTCACAAGATCCTTCCGATAGGAAGGAGACCAGAATTACACACAATCTTCCAAAAGTGGCCTAACCAATGTACTATACAGCCACAACGTGACCTCCCAACTCCTCTACTCAATGCTGTGGCCAATAAAGGTAAGCATGCCAAATGCCTTCTTCACTATCCTATCTACCTCTGACTCCACTTTCAAGGAACAATGAACCTGCACTCCAAAGTCTCTTTGTTCAGCAACACTCCCCAGGACTGGACCATTAAGTGTATAAGTCATGTCCTGATTTGCTTTTCCAAATAGCAACACCTCACATTTATCTGAATTAAACTCCATCTGCCACTCCTCAGACCATTGGCCCATCTGATCAATATCCTGATGTACTCTGAGGTAACCTTCTTCGCTGTCCACAAGACCTCCAATTTTGGTGTCATCTGCAAACTTACAAACCATACCTCCTATGTTCACATCTAAATCATTTATATAAATCACGAAAAGTAGTGGACCCCGAACCGATCCGTGTGGCACTCCACTGGTCGCAGGCCTGCAGTCTGAAAAGCAACTCTCCTCCACCTTCCTCTGGCTTCTACCTTCGAGCCAGTTCTGTAACCAAATGGTTAGTTCTCTCTGTATTCCATGTGATCTAACCTTGCTGACCAGTCTCCCATGAGGAACCTTGTCGAACCCCTTACTGAAATCCATATAAATCATGTCTCCCACTCTGCCCTCATCAATCCTCTTTTTACTTGCCCACCACCAATGTCAGGCTCACCGGTCTGTAGTTCCCTGGCTTTTCCTTAACATCTTTCTTAAATAGTGGCACCATGTTAGCCAACCTTCAGTCTTGCAGCACCTCATCTGTGACTATTAATGACACAAATATCTCCGCAAGGGACCCAGCAATCAATTCGTGAGCTTCCACAGAGTTCTAGAGTGCACCTGATCAGGTCCTGGGGATTTATCCACTTTTATGCATTTCAAGACATCCAGCACCTCCTCGTCTGCAATATTGGAATTTTTCAAGATGTCTCCATCTTTTTCCCCACATTCTATGTCTTTTATGTCTTTCTCCATCGGAAACACTGATGCAAAATGCTCATTTAATATCTCCCCCATCTCCTGCAGCTGCCTTGTTGATCTTTGAGGGGTCCTATTCTCTCCCTAGTTATCTTTTTATCCTTAATGTATTTTAAAAATCTCTTTGGATTCTCCTTAAACCTATTTGCCAAAGCTATCTCATGTCCCCTTTTTGCCCTCCTGATTTCCCTTTTAAGTAAAATTCCTACTGCGTTTATACTCTTCTGAGGATTCACTCGATCTATCCTGTCTATACCTGACATATGCTTCCTTCTTTTTCTTAACCAAAACCTCAATTTCTCTAGTCATCCAGCTTTCCCTATACTTATCAGCCTCTCCTTTCACCCTATCAGCAATATACTGTCTCTGAACTCTCGTTATCTCATTTCTAAAGGCTTCCCCCCATTTTCCAGCCATCCATTTACCTGCGAACATCTGCTCCCAATCAGCTTTTGAAAGTTCTTGCCTAATACTGTCAAAATTAGCATTCCTACAATTTAGCTTCAACTTTTAGACCTGGTCTATCCTTTACCATCATTATTTTAAAACTAATAGAATTATGGTCGCTGACCCCAATGTGCTCCCCCACTGACACCTCAGTCACCTTATTTCCCAAGAGTAGGTCAAGTTTTGCACCTTCTCTCATTGGTATATCCACATACTGAAGCAGAAATTTTTCTTGTACACACTTAACAAATTCCTCTCCATCTAACTTTTTAACACTCTGGCAGTCCCAGTCTATGTTTGGCAAGGTAAAATCCCCTGCCATAACCACCCTATTATTCTTACAGATAGCTGAGGTCTCCTTACAAGTTTGTTTCTCAATTTTCTGCTGACTATTAGGGGGTCTATAATACAATCCCAATAAGGTGATCATCCTTTTCTTATTTTTGAGTTCCACCCAAAGAACTTCACTGGATGTATTTCCAGGAATTTCATGCCTAAGTATAACAGTAATGCTACCCCTTATCAAAAATGCCACTCCCCCTCCTCTCTTACCCCTCTTTCTATCCTTCCTGTGGCATTTGTATCCTGGAACATTAAGCTGCCAGTCCTTTCCATCCCTGAGCCATGTTTCTGTAATTGCTATGATATCCCAGTCCCATGTTCCTAACCATGCCCTGAGTTCATCTGCCTTCCCTGCTGAAGCCTCTTGCATTGAAGTAAATGCAGTTTAATTTATCAGTTCTGCTTTGTTCCTGCCTACACTGACTGTTTAGATTAGATTACCTACAGTGTGGAAACAGGACCTTCAGCCGAACAAGTCCACACCGACTCTCTGAAGAGCAACCCACCCAGACCAATTTCCCTCTGACTAATGTACCTAACACTATAGGCAATTTAACATGGCGAATTCACCTGACCTGCACATCTTTGGACTATGGGAGGAAACCGGAGCACCCGGAGGAAACCCATGCAGACACGGGGAGAACATGCAAACTCCACACAGACAGTCACCCGAGGCTGGAATCGAACCTGGGACCATGGTGCTGTGAGGCAGCGGTGCTGTGAGGCAGCAGTGCTAACCACTGAGCTACCGTGCCGCCACTTGCTCTTTTTCCCAGCTGTACCAGTCTCAGATGGATGTCTTTCCTCACTATTTCCCTGGGTCCTACATCCCACCTTACTAGCTTAAATCATCCTGAGCAGCTCCAGCAAATCTCCCTGCCATTAAATGAGCCCCTTTCTAATTCAGGTGTAATCTGTCCTTCTTATACAGATCACTAACCCCAGAAGAGATTCCAATGATCCAATAATGTGAACCCTTCTTCCCTGCACCAGCTCTTCACACATGCATTCATCTGCTCTATCCTCTTATTCCTACCCTCACAAGCTCGTAGCACCAGGGGTAATCCAGGTATTACTACCCTCAAGGACCTCCTTTTTGAATTCCTGCCTAACTTTCTCTATTCTTACTTCAGAGTCTCATCCTTTTCCCTTCCTATGTCATTAGTTCCAATGTGTACAATGACCTCCTGATAGTCCCTCTCCTCTTTGAGAACATTCTGCACCCTTTCTGAGACATCCTTGATCCTGGCACCAGGGAGGCAACTCATCATTCTGATTTTTCGCTGCTGGCCGCAGAAACATCTGTCTGTGCCTCTGACTAGAGAGTCCCCTATCACGATCAATCACTTGGAACCCAACATATCCTTCATTACATTAGAGCCAGTCTTGATACCAGAAACTTGGCTGTTTGTGCCACATTCCCTTAGAGTCCATCACCCCCTGCATTTTCCAAAACAGCATAATTGTTTGAAATGGGAATAGCCACAGGAGACTCCTGCACTATCTGCCTACCCTTCTTACCTTTCCTGGAATTAACCCATCCACCTGACTGTATCTGCAGCTTTTCTCCTTTCCTTTCACTGCCATGCATCACACCCCCTAGCTCTTGTAAATTCACTGTTGCCTCTAACTGCCACTTGAACTGATCTGATAAGATTTGCAACTAAAGACACTTCCTGCAGACATAATCATCAGTAATATGGAAACTCTCCCTAAACTCCCACATCTGACAGGAAGATCATATAACTCTGTTAAAGGCCATCTTTGCTCCTTCAAAATCTATAGACCCAGAAAACCATCTTTTTGCTCTAAAATATAGCTCTCCAGGCTAACTCAGTAGTCATCGTTGAAATTTTTAAAATTTATTCAAGAGACAGATCTCAATGAAACATATAAACAAGAAATAACCCACTCTACTCACTACTATAGATTTACAACAATGTTATGCTTAAAAACCATGTACTTATCTTTTTCTCTCTGTGATCTCTCCCACACAGGTTCCTCCAAAGTCAACTGTGAATTTTGCTGTTTGTTAATTTTTCCTAGACGCACTCTAATGTCCAGAGATCCATGAAGTCAAACCGTAAAAGCGGTAACTGTGCAGGTTTACTGCTGTGTCAGTCAGCAATGCAGGTTTCTTCCTCTCTCTCTACCTCACTGACCATGTGGTTGCTTCCTTTTGTCTGTCTTTCACCTTTTAAAACAGCATATAAAACAGAAATTGCTGCTCCTGGTATTCAAGGAAATTACCTCCAACACCTAAAATACCTCAAAAAAGGAGCAGCTCATACAGCCACAATTTTTTGTTGTCCTCCATTTTGGATTCCTCCATCAATCCTCTGGGAAGAGCATTCCTCTCCTTTGCATGACCCCATATGCAATGACTTTCAGTTCCCTGTCAGAGAATTGTGGTGCCACACCCTGACTCTGTCTGACACTGAGCAGGGCAGCTTCAGAATTCTAGTGCTGATTAGGATGTACAGTGGCTTTTTAAAAATAGTGTTGGAACGAGGGTTGCCAGTCTTAGGGTACATAGCCATTGGGTGGCGAGTTGTTCTGTGAATGCCATGTGTTAAGGGAGAACAGAAATCAGACATGAGAGGCATAATAGGTAACTAATGTGATGCGTTTGCTAACATAGGGCAAGAAATCTCACTGGGCCTTCTGATAAAATACCCTCCAAAACGATTGATGCAACTTGAATTTAGCCAAAGAACACAAGATTCCTTATGTCTTGCCCTCGTTACTTACCTTCCCACTTTTTTTGTCATATTTACAGTTTTTGATACATTCACTTCTATAATCCAACTCATGAATATATATTGTAAATAACTATGGCCACAGCACTGATCTCAGTGACACTCCACTAGTTACAGATGTTCATCGTAAGAATATACACTTTGTCCCAACTTTCTGTCTTTTATTAGCCAACCTTCTATCATTATTAATAATCTGTCCCCAACATCATGGGCTCTTATCTCATTGAGGAACCTTATGGTGCTGTACCTTATTGAACACTTCCATAGGGATTATAGTGTTATTAATCAGCACATCTCATTGAAATGGTGCTGATTTTGTACCGGACAGCTGTTACAATGCAAACAAATCGATGTTTCGGGCATTAACCCTTCATAAGGGTATGCCTGAAACGTTGATTCTCCTGCTCCTCAGATGTTGCCTGACCTGCTGTGTTTTTCCAGCACCACACTCTTGACTAATGCTGTCAAAAGCATGTTATAAGACACCCTGATATATTCAGCCTCCCAAAGGCTCTCAGTGTAAATTTTGTTTTAAATATGTACATCACTGTGGTGTTCCTCCACAGTTCTACTGAATTTACAGTGAAGTATGTTGGCTGACAGGTATCCTTTGTTACCCAGTAAACATCCTTCTGCTTGTATGTAAAGTGAGGAGCAGTAGGAAGGCTGGACTGATAAAGTCTAAAAGAATTGTGACCACTCTCAGCTTAACGAACATTAACAATGTTCCCAGAGAGTGAACAAGTTGATTTTAATCTAAATTGACAGCTCTAAGCATCATTACTCTGGCACATCAACAAGACCATTAAATGGAAGACCAGGAAATAGATTCTTCCAATTCATCTACAGAATGTACATCAAACCAATTCCTTCTCACAAATTGTTTGAGTGAAAAGGGGAATACCTCTTTCTTCGCATTTTAACTAGACCCACACTGTGAAGAGTAGAAGAGCATGTCATGAGCAACACCAGTGATATTGAAAAATGAGGTGTTAACAAAACAGGATGACTTGCCAACAGCACAAGCAGAAAGTGATAGTCAGGACTGAATGATTCTGCAACCAATGAATTGGATCTAAGCTCCGCAGTCATGCCCCATCCAGTTGTCAATGGTGATGAACAGACAGCTCACTAGTGGCTGCACAAATATGGAATATTCAATGATGGAGGAACCCAAAACATTAGTGCAAAAGGTAAGTATGAAGAATTCACAACAATTTTCAGCCAGAAGAGCTAACTAGATGATCCACCTCAGCCTCGTCCAGACGTACCCATCATTATACATGACAGTCTTCAACCAATTTGAATCACTCCACATAATATCAAGAAACAGCTGGAGGCATTGGATACTGCAAGGCTTTGGGCCTTGTCAATATTCCAGCAGTAGTACCAAAGACACATGCTCCAGAACTTGTGCCCCTAGGCAAGCTGTCGCAGAATAGATATGACACTGGCATCTACCCAATAATCTGGACAATTGCCCAGATATGTTCTGCACACAAAAACAGGACAAAGCCAACCCAGTTAATTCCTACCCCATCACTCTACTCTTAATCATTAGTAAGGTATTAGAAGGGGTCCATCAACAGTACTATCAAAGATCATTTGTACAGCAATAATCTGCTCATTGGTGCTCAGTTTCAGTTCTGCCAGGGACACTTATCCCCGACTTCATTACAATCTTGGTTCAAAAATGGACAAAACTTGAATTCCAGAGGGGAGGTGAGAGTGATCATGGCTGTATTTAATTAACTGTGGCGTAAAGAAACCTAGAAAAACTAAAGTCAATGGGAATTTGGGAGGCATACCTAGCACGAAGAATGATGGCTGTAGTTTTTGGAGGTCAACCATGTCAGCTGCAGGATATCTCTGCAGGAGTTCCTCAGCGTACTGTCCTAAACACAACAATCTTCAGCTGCTTCATCAATGACAAACTCTCCATCATAAGTTCAGAAGTGGGGGTGTTCACTGATGATTTCACAAAGTTCAGCACCATTCACGACTCCTCACATACTGGCGCAGTCCTCACATACTGGCGCAGTCCATGTCTAAATACGCAAGATCCTGATAATATTCTGGTTTGAGCTGATAAGTGGGAGTTAATATTTGAACCACACAAGTACCAGGCAATAGCCATCTCCATCAAGAGAATACCATACATTCAGTAACATTACCATCATTAAATTTTCTACATCAACAGCCTTAAGCGCCTACCATTGACTAGAAATTAAAATGAATGAACCAATTAAATACTGTGGCAACAATAGAAATTATGAATTATTTAGCAGGTAAACTCACCTCCAAACTCTCCACAATTAACAAGGCTCAAGTCAGGAGTGTGATGGAATGCTCCCCACTTGCCAGGATGAGGGTACTCTCAACAACACACAAGATTAATACCATCCAGAACAAAGTAGCCTGATTGATTGGTACCATATCCACAGACATTCGCTCCCTCTACCACCGATGCTCAGTAGAAGCAGTGTGCTCTATCTAAAAGATAAGTTGGAGAAATTCACCAAGGCTCCTTAGTCAGCACCTTCCAAATCCTCAACATCACCATCTAGAAGGACAAGGGCATTAGATACATGGGATCACCACCACCTGCAAGTTACCTCAAAGCCACTGACCATCTAGAAATACATCATTATTCCTTCAATGTGGCTGGGTTAATATACTGGAACACTCTCCCCAATGACCTTGTGAGTCAACTTTCAGCAAAAGGACTGTCATGGTTCAAGAGGCATGTGACCATCAACTTTTTAAAGGCAGCTAAGGATGGTCAATAAAAGTGAATGACCATAACTTCCCTTGAATTAATTTTATAAAACACAGAGAATGGTAACATAAAAGCCTTTATAAAGTGGAATGAGACTCTGATCAAATCTGATCCAGGCAGAGGAGCCAACAGTCAAATAGAATGATTGAAACCATTCATTTTCAATTATTATTTAAACACATCCAATTTTTCAGATCTATATGACGTTCCATCGTGGTCAAGTGAGAGGACTTGTATGCTTTGTGAATTGGAATATTTTTGGTGTTAAAAGAAGCGCAAGAGACATCCGACTGATTAGTGGGATGCTCACCATGTCAACCCCAGTTGTTGAAATCCTCTCAAAGAATTAAAAAGCCAAGCAGGAAAATTTGGGGATCGGGTGTTGCAGATTTGTTAACCTTCTCTGACTTCTTTGTGAATTGTTGACTCCAACCTCTTTTAACCCCATATCAGCTATATTATCATCATAAAGCTGATAGACTGCTTTCAGACACAATTTGATGCTGCATTCCATTGACTTTATATGAATATACGAATAGGCCACACAGCCTTCGAGTTTGCTCCACCATTTAATTAGATGATGGCTGATCTGATTTTTTTTTTTATAGATATTTTTATTAGAAATTTAACATTTTTACAAGTTTACAAAAATAAACAAAACTCTCAGATATAAACATTGACATACAATTAGCTCAAATATACAATAGCCAGAATTTAAAAACAAAACAAAACAAAAAAAGAACGAAAAAAAGAAAAAAACAAACAAAACTCAACTATCTACTAATCTAACCTACAACTAACCAGAGTGTATATTTAAGTCTCTTACATGCTCGGAATGTGTTAGCATCAGATGTAATAAAACCCGTATTCGTGCGGGATTCCACCCCCGAGGGGCC
>NC_057712.1:61805840-61807502 GCF_004010195.1 Chiloscyllium plagiosum | reverse complement strand
TCCTGCTTGCTGAGAGCTGCGGGCTCCTTTCCCTTTAGTCATTTTAACTTAGGATTAAATTGTTTAAATGTAATATTACACAACTAATTAAATTACACAACTATTATAAATGATTTGGTGAGCGTGGTAGGGGGTGGGTGACCCACTGTACCCAAGTCTTGGGAGGAGCACTATAGACTCAGTCTTGCTGGGTCGCCGCCATCTTGGATCCCCCGGCTGATCTGATTTTTAACCTAAACTCTACATTCCTGCATACCTCTGACAATTTTTTATCCTTGTGGTAATGAAAAATCTATCCAAACAAAATCAGAAATTGCTGGAAAAGCTCAGCAGGTCTGACAGCACCTATGGAGAGAAACCAGAGTTAATGTTTCAGGTTGAGTAGTTCTTCTATCCACCTCTGCCTTAAAGATATTTAAAGATTCTGCATCCGCTGATTGTTGAGGAATGGAATTCCAAAGACTCACAATCCACAAAGAAAATGTTTCCATCTCTCTCTTTTAAATGGCCAACCACTTATTTTGAAATATGATACCTTGTTCTAGATTTTCCCACAAGAGAAAACTTGCTTTCAACATCCACCCAGTTAACACCACTCAGAATAATGCATGTTTCAATGAAGTTATCTTTTGTCTATTCTAAACTCCAGAGGATAGAGGTCCAGCTAACTAACCTTTCCTCACATTCCAGGTATTAATTTAGTAAACTTTCTCTGAACTGTTTCAATGCATTAACATGTTTCTGTAAGTACAATGACCCATACTGTACATAGTAGTCCAGATATGGTCTGATGAATATCCTTTATAACTGAAGCATAATCTCCTTCCTATTGTGTTCAATTCCTCCTACAACAAAACATGACATTCTATTAGTTTTCCTAGTAATTTTCTGTACCTTTCCAGACATTTCAGATGTCTTACAGGGAGTATTGTAATGATGAGAAAGAGAGCCTCCTGTCTTGCAAGGCATTTAATGAATCATAACTAAGGTGGTGCGAAATCATATTAAAGTAGACACAAGTTAAGAGAAGAAATATAACTTGTGAAGAAGTAATTTATTTGATATTCTTCCCTTATCCCACAGATGCACTGAGGAAAACTGTACTCCCTGTACCTCTGGCTTGCTGTCCACCATTATTGGACAGAATATCATGGATGGGGATGCATCATTTCATAGAGTCATAGAGAGGTACAGCATGGAAACAGACCCTTCGGTCCAACCCGTCCATGTCGACCAGATATCCCAACCCAATCTAGTCCCACCTGCCAGCATCCGGCCCATATCCCTCCAAACCCTTCCTATTCATATACCCATCCAAATGTCTTTTACAGATCACATCTACCGCTCTGCCCTCATCAATCCCCTTTGTTACTTCTTCAAAAAACTCAATCAAGTTTGTGAGACATGCACAAAGCCATGTTGACTATCCCTAATCAGTCCTTGCCTTTCCAAATATATGTATATCCTGTCCCTCAGGATTCCCTCCAACAACTTGCCCACCACCAACGTCAGGCTCACCGGTCTATAGTTCCCTGGCTTGTCCTTACCACCCTTCTTAAACAATGGCACCACATTAACAAACCTCCAGTCTTCCGGCACCTCACCTGTGACTATCGATGATACAAATATCTCAGCAAGAGGCCCTGCAATCACTTCTCTAGC
>NC_057712.1:61777299-61805667 GCF_004010195.1 Chiloscyllium plagiosum | reverse complement strand
CTTCCTTCTTTTTCTCAACCAAACCCTCAATTTCTTTAATCATCCAGCATTCCCTATACCTACCAGCCTTTCCTTTCACCCTAACAGGAATATACTTTCTCTGGATTCTTGTTATCTCATTTCTGAAGGCTTCCCATTTTCCAGCCGTCCCTTTACCTGTGAACATCTGCCTCCAATCTGTTTTTGAAAGTTCTTGCTGAAAACCGTCAAAATTGGCCTTTCTTCAATTTTGAACTTCAACTTTTAGATGCGGTTTATCCTTTTCCATCACTATTTTAAAACTAAGAGAATCATGGTCACTGGCCCCAAAGTGCTCCCCCACTGACACCTCAGTCACCTGCCCTGCCTTATTTCCCAAGAGTAAGGCAGGTTTTGCACCTTCTCTAGTAAGTACATCCACATACTGAATCAGAAATGTTTCTTATACACTATTAACAAACTCCTCTTCATCTAAACCCTTAATACTATGGCAGTCTCAGTCTATGGGAAAAAGTGAGGACTGTAGATGCTGGAGATCAGAGCTGAAAAATGTGTTGCTGGAAAAGCACAACAGGTCAGGCAGCATCCAAGGAGCAGGAGAATCAACGTTTCAAGCATAAGCCCTTCTTCAGTCTCAGTCTATGTTTGGAATGATAAAATCGCCTAACATAACTACCCTATTATTCTTACAGATAGCTGAGATCTCCTTAAAGTGTGTTTCTCAATTTCCCTCTGACTATCAGATCATCTATAATACAATCCCAATAAGGTTATCATACCTTTCTTATTTCTCAGTTCCACCCAAATAGCTTCCCTGGATGTATTTCTGGGAATATACTCCCTCAGTACAGCTGTAATGCTATCCCTTATCAAAAATGCCACTCCCCCTCCTCTCTTGCCCCTCTTTCTATCCTTCCTGTAGCATTTGTATCCTGGAACATTAAGCTACCAGTCCTGTCCATTCCTGAGCCATATTTCTGTAATTGCTATGATATACCAGTCCCATGTTCCTAACCATGCCCTGAGTTCATCTGCCTTCCCTGTTAGGCCCCTTGCATTAAAATAATACAGTTTAATTTATTAGTCCTATCTTGTCACTGCCTGCCTTGACTGTTTGACTCGCTTCTGTTCTCAACTGTACCAGTCTCAGATTGATCTCTTTCCTCACTATTTCCCTGGGTCCTAAATCCCAC
The DNA here is from genome assembly GCF_004010195.1 of Chiloscyllium plagiosum. Classification (NCBI taxonomy): domain Eukaryota; kingdom Metazoa; phylum Chordata; class Chondrichthyes; order Orectolobiformes; family Hemiscylliidae; genus Chiloscyllium; species Chiloscyllium plagiosum. The sequence continues at coordinate 61,804,495 of NC_057712.1, read as the reverse complement.
CTTACTAGCTTAAATCATCTTGAGCAGCTCTAGCAAATCTCCCTGCAAGAATATTAGTCCCCTTCCAATTTGGGTGCAATCTGTCCTTCTTGTACAGGTCACTTCTACCCAAAAAAGATTTCAATAATCCAAAAGTATGAATCCTTCACCCATACACCAGATCCTTAGCCATGCATTCATCTGCCCTATCCTCCTATTCCTGCCCTCACTAGCTCATAGCACTGGGAGTAATCCAGATATTACTACTCTTGAGGACCGCCTTTTTAAATCCTGCCTAACTCTCTGTAATCTCCCTTCAGAATCTCAGCTTTTTCCCTTCCTATGTAATTGGTTCTAATGTGGACAATTACCTCTTGCTGGCCTCTCTCCCCACATTCTGCATCCTCTCTGAGACATCCTTGATCCTGGCACCAGGGAAGCAACACACCATTCTGATTTTTCGCTGCTGGCTACAGAAACGTCTGACTGTACCTTGGATTAGAGAGTCCCCTAATACAATTGATCTCTTGGAACCCAACGTACCCCTCGTTGCATTAGAGCTAGTCTCAAGACCAGAAACTTGGCTGTTCGTGCTACGTTCCCCTGAGAATCCATCACCCCCCTTCATTTTTCAAAACAGCATACTTGTTTGAAATCGGGATAACCACAGAAGACTCCTGCACTAGCTGCCTCCCTCTCTTACCTTTTCTGGAATTAACCCATCTATGTGACTGCATCTGAGACTTTTCCCCCTTCCTATAATTGCCATCCATCACATGTTGTTGCTGCAAATTCCTCATTGCCTCGAACTGTCTCTCCAACTGATCCATTCGATCTGATAGGATTCGCAACCAACAGCATTTATTGCAGTTATAATCCGCAGTAACCCTTAAACTCTGTTTAAACTCCCACATCTGACAAGAAGCACATATCACTCTACTAAAGGCTATTTTTGCTCCTTCACAATCTACGGACCCAGAAAAATAGCACCATCTTATTCCTCTACAAAACACTGTCCCAGGTTAAATGAATAGTTATGGCTTATATTTTAAGTTTAATCAAGAGACATAACTCAAAAAAACATATAATCAAGAAAGGACCCACTCTTCTCACTACTGAAGACTCCCAAAAGGTCACACTTAAAAAACTTCACCCAAACAGTTCCTCCAAAATCACTTGTGAATTTCACTGTTTGTTAGTTTTCCCAGACACACTCCGATGTTCAGAGATACATGAATTCAAACAGCAAAGGCAGTATATTTCAGGTCCTGCATTTCTGGTTCATGGTGTCAACTATGGTGCATTTTTTTAGAATCCCTACAGTATGGAAGCAGGCCATGTGGCCATCAAATCCACACCGACCCTCTAAAGAGCATCACCCACCCCCGTCCTATCTGTGTAGCCCTGAATTGGGGGAAAAAAAACAGAAAATGGCAATGACAAGTTCTCTAAAGCTCAATAGATCATAGCTCATGTAGATCTCAATCAAATCAAGATTTAAATTATACAGTCATAGTGACATAGAGATATACAGCACTGAAACAGACCATTGTGTCCATGCCGACCAGATATCCAAAATAAATCTAGTCTCATTTGCCAGCACTCAGCCCATATCCCTCTAAACCCTTCTTATTCATATACTCATCCAAACGTCTTTTAAATATTGTAATTGTATCAGCCTCCACCACTTCCTCTGGCAGCTCATTCCGTACACATACCATCCTCTGCACGAAAAGAGCCCTTTTAAGTCTTTCCCCTCTCACCCTAAATGTATGGTATCGTGTCTTGGACTCCTCTACCCCAGGGAAAAGACTTTGTGTATTTATATTATCCATGCCACTCAATATTTTATAAACCTCTATAAGATTACCCCTTAGTCTCCGAAGCTCCAGGGGAAAAAGCCCTAGTCTATTCAGCCTCTCCCTATAACACAAACCCTCCAACTCTGACAACATCCACGTAAATTTTTTCAGAACCTTTTCAAGTTTCACAAAATGCTTCCTACAGCAGGGAGACCAGAATTACACACAAGATTCCAATAGAGATCTAACCAATGTCCTGTATAGTCTCAACATGATCTCCCAACTCCTAATCATCTTCGCTGTCCACAACACCTCCAACTTTGGTGTCATCTGCAAACTTACTAACTATACCTTGTATGTTCATATCCAAGTCATTTATATAAATGACAAAAAACAGTGGACCCGGCACTGATCTTTGTGACACACCACTGGTCACAGGCCTCTAGTCTAAAAAGCAAGTCTCCACCACCACATTCTATTTTCTACCTTCAAGCCAGTTCTCCCTGTATTCCATTACATCTAACCTTGCTATCCAGTTTACCATGAAGAACCTTATCAAATGCCTTATAGATGCCTTGAAATTAATATAGATCACGCCCACTACTCGGCCCTCATCAATCCACTTAGTTATTTCTTCAAAATACTCAGGCAAGTTAGTGAGACATGATTTCCCAGGCACAAGGTCATGTTGACTATCCCTATTCAATCTTTGCCTTGCCAAATACATGTAAATCCTGTCCCTCAAGATTTCCTCTAACAACTTACCCATCACTGATGTCAGCCAACCTCCAGTCTTCTGACACCTCACCTGTGATTATCATTGATATAAATATCTGAGCAAGGGGCCCAGCAATCACTTCCCGAGCTTCCCAAAGAGTAGTAGTATACACCTAAGCAAGTCCGGGGGATTTATCCGCATTTATGCATTTCAAGACGTCCAGCACCTCCTCCTCCATAATATGAACATTTTTCAGGATGTTGCTATTTATTTCCCCACATTCTCTATCTTCCATATCCTTCTCCACAGTAAGCACTGATGCAAAATACTTATTTATTATCTCCCACATCTCCTGTGGTTCCACACATAGGCGGACTTGCAGATCTTAAAGGGGCCCTATTCTCTCCCTAGTCACCCTTTTGTCCTTAATGCATTTGTCGAATCTCTTTGGATTCTCCTTAGCCTTATTCACCAAAGCTATCTCATGTTCCCTTTTTGCCCTCCTGATTTCATGCTTAAGTATACTCCTCCTCCTCCTGTTTTTATACTCTTCTAGGGATTCACTCGATCTATCCTGTCTATACCTGACATAGGCTTCCTTCTTATTCTTGACCAAAACCTCAATTTCTCTAGTCATCCTGAATTCCCTAAACCTACCAGCCTTGCCCTTCACCCTAACATTATGTTCTTGTCCATAGTGAAGAGGAATTATGAGTCTTAGGCAATTCAATATTTTTTACAAGCATATTAACATATTCTGGTCCCATGCCTGCTGAGAACCTCAAAGAGATCTAAGTGGAGGTGAAATATAACTCAAGTCTTTGGGTCCTACAGGTTTTAAACATTGTGGTTGAAATGGGCAGCAATAATGACAACGCTGTGCTTGGATTTGCGGGAGGCACGGTGGCTCAGTGGTTAGTACTGTTGCCTCACAGCACCAGGGTCCCAGGTTCAATTCCAGCCTTTGGGCAACTGTCTGTGTGGAGTTTGCACATTCTCCCCGTATCTGTGTGGATTTCTTTCGGGTGCTCTGGTTTCTTCTCACAGTCCAAAGATGTGCAGGTTAGGTGAATTGGCCATGCTAAATTGCCCATAGCATTAGTGAGAGGGAAGTGGGTCTGGTTGGGTTACTATTCGGAGGGTTGGTGTGGACTGGTTGGGCCGAAGGGCTTGTTTCCACTCTGTAGGGAATCTAATCTGATGCGAGGATGGTAATGAAAGCTGCTAATATCAGCATCGCAAATGTTTTCCAATTGATGTCTGTTCATTGATTTTCAATGGGATAGTTACTTTTTATTCTCACAGGCGTGCACTGATAACTAAATGACTAATTGAAGCATATGTATGGAACTCGTAAGGTTGATCACATCACCAATATAAAAGCATTTTTAATATAGAATTTTTTCTTTAGGTGGAGATGTCTGCTCAAACAGAGGCCTTCCTGATCCATCAGTTGAAATCTATCATGGATTTTTGAGCAACAGGATACTGGAGGTTCAAGGAGAAGAACTGACACTTTCCAGCGTCAGATGTAACTGGGCTGTTTCAGATACTCCTGTGACTCAATAGACATCCCAAGCAACTCAGGTTCCCCAGGAGAGGTAATAGGTGCCCAGTGCCAGAAGAACTGCTGATTAAGACTAGAGACTGAAATTAGAGAAAGCAGCCCCCAAGAAAAAGAAAGGATATTTCCAGGATTAATTGTTGCGTTCAAGTGGGAATCTAGGAGCCTTCAGACAGGGTAAGATGTAACTGCAATTTGCAAGTTACATTAATTTATTTTTTCAATGTTGACTAATACAGTATTTCTTTCAACAATGTGGTGAGAGATGTGTGATCTTCATATGCACTACGTTTTTTCAAGTGTGGATTTTAAACTAGTGGCATATGGGTGTTTGTTTATTTTTGAGAAGTTCAGTCTTTCCAGGAAATATGAATTAAAGCCAGTATGCATTATACAGCAAGTGACTGCAAGCATCCTGGAATATTAAAGCAAGTTTATTTATATTGTGGACACTTTAGACAAGAGGGAACTAAAATTGAAATTAGGTTTTACTGTCACATGTACTCAAGTACACGAATACAGTGAAAAGTGTTCAAAGTTGCCATTCCCGGTGCCATCTTAGGTACAAAGGTAACTAGGAACAAAATCTTAGGTTCAAAATAAAACCATTAGCTTTAATTGAATCTAGGATGAGCATTTATTTTAAAAAAGTTTATAAGATTTTGGTTCAGTTGTAAGGAAACCTGACTGGGGGCAGAAATAAGTATGGTCACTCCTAATAAAGGAAATTGATCAGAGCAGCTGAGAGAATAGGTTATCCCAATGAAAGAGTTTAATTTGTGAAACTTCCAGACTAGGAATTTTGAATTATATCTCTGCAGAATACCAAAAGACTAAGTCTAATGTCTCAATTGCATGAGTAGTCAAGGACAGACTTTGCAACTCACAACATGAAAACTGAAAAACAAAACAATTCTATTACATCTACAGATTGGACATGGGTGGCAAATGTACCTAGAATTTGCTTCATTGTCAGGTGACAGCATTGCAGAATAGATGGGAATTTGTTTTTAAAATCTTTCAAACTGTGTTATATTTATATGGTTTGGTTTATTTTAACTTGCACCAAAGAAATAAAAATACACTTTGTGTAATGGTTATAGCATCAGACAGCACAAAAACAACCTCTTCGGTCTAACCGGTCCATGCTGAACATAATCCCAAATGAAACTATTCCCACCTGCCTGCTGCTGGCCCTTATCTCTCCAAACCTTATCTATTCTTGTACAAATCCAGAATGTCTTTTAAATATTGTAATTGTACCCACATCCACCGCTTCTTCAGGAAGTTAATTCCAACCTCTGTGTTGTTAAAACAAAATCTGCAGCATGGCATGCTTATGTTTCAGGAAAAGACCACTGTATTAAATAAAATAAATAAAATATGATCTGTCAGGCTGGATTTAATTCTGGAATCTGAATTGTGCAATAATAATATCAGCTGGGATCATAACAGTCAGAAAGGGTGATTGATCCAAAGCAGAAACAGAAATTGCTGAAGAAGCTCGGCAGGTCTGGCAGTGTCTGTGGTGAGTAAGCAGAGTTAACATTTCAGTTCCAGTGACCCTTCTTAGAACCTTCTTCAGAGTTCTGAAGTAGGATCAATGGACCTGAAAGTTTGACTCTGCTACTGAGTTTTTCCAACGATTTCTGTTTTTGTTTCAGAGTTCCAACATCCACAGTTCTTTCTCTTTTGATTAGAGTGATTGATCGATTGGGATTATGCAAATGTCTCACTAACGCCCAATACAAAATGGGGTAAAAACATTATGGCTTGACATTCTGATGGCCAGATAAATATCTGAAGAAGCACAGGCTATAGTTGTGTTTCGGCTCCCAAAGGTATCACATCCACAGTAGACTCAATGGGAATTACACAAAAAGTTGGAAATTCTGACGGGCATGTCCCCAGCACCTGGAACTCTCTGGGAAAATCCCTTTAAAGTTGCTTTATCTGGATAGTTCTGCTTTGATGAAATTAACTGCCTTTCTTTTCTGGGTAGCTATTAACATCCTAGTCTAACTTCTTGGTAAGAATTAAGCTCACTTCCCAGTTCACATCCCTGACTCCCCCCAGCCCAGTACCCCTAAAAACCCCTGACCAGGCACTCACACCCAACACAAATCCAACCTCCATCCCAAGAGTCCCATCAGCACCACCAGTTCTCCTCTCCACTAAAGCTCTGCTGATCTCAACAGCCCAAACCTCCACACGCTCCACAACTGGCCTGAACCCCTAGGACCTGATGCCCAGTACTCTTTCTGTCCTCAAAATCTAACTCCCACCCCAGCCTCAAATAGCTCCAATGACCTCCCAGCCCCGACATTCCTCGCAACCCCTAGCCTAAACATTGGGCTTCCACTCCTCACCATGCACTCACCCTAAGGTCCTACCAATCTGGAGAAACACACACTTTTAGCCTACCCTAAAGACTGTATCACTTGCCTGGCACTGAACCTATCTGACACTCTAACCCTTCAGCCAATGGCAATGCTCATCTTTTACTTATCTTACATTCTTACATGTTCACAACAGCAAATCATCTGCTATACTAGTGATCCTTTAAGTCTCAGAACATGGCACATTACCTCCTGCAGAAGGGGACTGGTTTGACTTCCACAGCTTTCCTTTACCATGTGCAAACTATGCTCTGTACCATACCATGCTCTGTATTTCTGTGGTGGGATCAGAATTCCTTCGACTGAATTGTAAGCTCATGACTAATATATAAAATATATGAACGGACTGCAATTACCACTCCTTACAATATCTGGACCGTTATTTATTTTTGCTTCCCAAATTAGTCAAGAATCTGTCAATGTGACAATAGAGCCCAAGCCCACACAGAGTGTAATCCCTGCACTGATCGTGGAGGGGAGGTAGGTATACACCTGGGTCAACCCTGCACTGTTATTGGTGGGAATGTATTGATTCACACAATTCTCCAGAGTCAAAGTCAATGCCTTTTTTTTGTATTTATATTTGCAGTACACTTCACCTATCACCTCTGTACTTGGGGTTGAGTGAACAGGTTTTATGACTTTATAGTTGAAACATAGTGATGAATCAAGTTCTAAATAAAAAGGCAAATGCTGAATATCAATTGCAAGTGTAAATTTGTGGTGGTGTCTATATTTTAACTATCTGTATGATTTCAGTTTTGAAAATAAAATTTGTGTGGCTTTCCTCTAACTTTAATTTTCACAGTGTTTTAACTTGACAAATAGAGACTACGTAACCCTCAAACTCTGCTTCGCAAACACATTTATTAATGCAAAAAATAATCAATTCATAGACACACCACGTTTTGTTCCAGAAAGGAATGAATTTGCTTCAGTTGGTTGACATGATTTGATTCTCATTTGAGATTGGAATATATTTGTGGCATGGTGGCTCAGTGGTTAGCACTGCTGCCTCACAGCACCAGGGTCCCAGGTTCAATTCCAATACATTCTCCCCGTGTCTGCGTGGGTTTCCTCCGGGTGCTCAAGTTTCCTCCCACAGTCCAAGGATGTGCAGGTTAGGTGAATTGGCCATGCTAAATTGCCCATAGTGTTAGGTGAATTCGTCAGAGGGAAATGGGTCTGGGTAGGTTACTCTTCGCAGGGTTGGTGTGGACTGGTTGGGCTGAAGGGCCTATTTCCACACTGTAGGGAATCTAATCTAATCTAATCTAAAATATCCATCACAAGACTACAACCAGTTCAACTGATAACTTTGATGTTACCAGCTAAACTCACAAATCACTAGCTCAACAAGCTGTTTGGGCCAGCTCAATGGGTGACATCACCAGTTCAACTTCTCATCACTAACATCACCCCATTACCCATGCTGCAAAACTGGAGCCAGTTCAACTGGCACAATTACCAGTTTGACTGACACTTCCTACTGGACACCAATTCAGAATGAGCCTCCATTTTCTAGTTGTACGAGTATCAACTGGAACTCCTTTCTTTTCCATTGCAAAACAGTTTATTTTTCCATCTCCAATCTTTTGATCAATAATATGTCATGATGTTAAAAGAAATCATACAATAAAATCAGTGAATAGTTGTAGCATCGAAGGAGGCAGTTTGGCCCATTGATTCTATGTCAGCTTTCAGTAGGCACGAGACCATCCTAGCCTTACTCCTCCGACTTTACCCCAAAGCCCTGCAACATTTTTCACTTCAGGTGCTTGTCAAATTCTCTTTTGAAAGTTATGATTGAATTTGCCTCCAGCTCACCCATAAGCAATGCATTCTTGACCCTAGCCAGTTGCTGTTTTACAAAGGTTTTCCTCGTGAGGCTGCTGAATCTTTTGCCGATCAACTTATATTCAAATCTTCCAGTTCTACATAGAACATAGAACATAGAACAATACAGCACAGAACAGGCCCTTCGGCCCATGATGTTGCGCCGAACATTTGTCCTAGCTTAAGCACCCATCCATGTACCTATCCAATTGCCGCTTAAAGGTCACCAAAGATTCTGACTCTACCACTACCACAGGCAGCGCATTCCATGCCCCCACCACTCTCTGGGTAAAGAACCCACCCCTGACATCCCCTCTTCTCTGCACCCTCTCCAAAGCTTCCACATCTTTCCTAAAGTGAGGCGACCAGAACTGCACACAGTGCTTGCACCAATGGGAATCTGTTTCTCTACCTGTTCTATCCAGACTCCCCAAGATTTTGACAAAATCTCCTCTCAGCCTTCTCTTCAACGTCTGCAGTGTCAATCTATCGAGATAACTGAATTCTCTTATCCCTCGGACCATTTCAATAAATCTTTTCTGCACTGTTGCCAATGCCCTCAGATTCTTCCTGAAGGATGGTCCCCAGAATTGGATGATATACTTCAGTTGAGGCCAAACTATAGTTCCATCACATTTTCCTGCTTGTGTATTCTGTGCCTTTACTTGAAAAACCCACAATCCTGTCTCTGCCATTTTCAGAAAAATGTACCTATATATCCCCAGATCCCTCTGTGCCAGTTTAGAATCTTTATCATCTATCTTCTATTGAAATTCCATTCTTGCCAATAGGATGCATCACTTCATTCTTCTAAACCTTGAAAAAAACACTTTTCATTAACACTGCTATTTTTTCTTATGACTTGTTTTCATCAGTAGCCAAGAAATTGTCCTTTATTTCCTGAAAATCCCACAGCAATCCTCGAGCATTGACATCCTATTAATCCTTCCAATTAAATCTGTTGGACTCTAACCGGGTGTTGTGTGATTTTTAACTTTGTCCATCTCAGTCCAACACTGGCTCCTCTACATCAAGCCTATTACCAACAAGAGTGGATAAACAAAATGCCAGCAACATGACCTAGTCGATGCTAGAGGTACAAAGTGGAGCTGAATGATCTGGCTTCAACTTTATTTTCAGTACAAATTGTGCTAACAGATAGTGATGAAATTCAGTACCAAAACTGACGTGTTAATGTTTATATTCAATTTTAGGGAAAACAAAATGTGGATGTAAGTTTGCTCGCTGAGCTAAAAGGTTTGTTTTCAGACATTTTGTCGCCATACTACATAACATCATAAGTGAGCCACTGGTGAAGCACTGGTGGTATAGACTGCTTTTTATTTATGTGTTTAGGTTTCCTTGGGGTGGCAATGTCATTTGCTGTGGTGAAGTCATTTCCTGTGGTGATGTCTTTTCCTGTTTTTTTTCTCAGGGGGTGGTAAATGGGATCCATCAATGTGTTTGTTGATAGAGGTCTGATTTGAATGCCATGTTTCGCGGAATTCTTGTGTGTTTCGCTGTTTGACTTGTCCTAGGATGGATGTATTGTCCCAGTCGAAGTGGTGTCCTTCCTCATCCATATGTAAAGATACTAGCGTGAGTGAGTCATGTCTTTTTGTGGCTAGTTGATGTTCATGTATCCTGGTGGCTAGTTTTCTGCCTGTTTGTCCAATGTAGTGTTTGTTACAGTTCTTGCACAGTATTTTGTAAATGACATTAGCTTTGCTTATTGTCTATATAGGGTATTTCAAGTTCATTACCTGCTGTTTTATTGTGTTGGTGGGTTTGTGGGCTACCATGATGCCAAGGGGTCTGAGTAGTCTGACAATCATTTCTGAGATCTCTTTGATGTGGGAGAAAGTGGCTAGGGTTTTTGGACGCATTTTGTCTGCTTGTTTGGGTTTGTTGCTGAGAAATCGACGGACTGTGTTCATTGGGTACCTGTTCTTTTTGAATACACTGTACAGGTAATTTCCCTCAGGTCTTCATACTTCCTCTGTGCTGCAGTGTATGATGGCTTGTTGCAATAGTGTTCTAATGCAGCTTCATTTGTGGGTGTTGGGATGATCTGTAGTTCAGTATTTGGTCCGTATGTGTTGTTTTCCTGTAGACGCTGGTTTGAAGATCTCCATTGGCTGTTCGCTTTACTGTCACATCTAGGAATGACACCTTTGTCATCACAAAACGAAACAAATTGGAGGAAACCATCAAGACCACCAAACAATACACTTACTGGCATAAAATTCACTAAGGAGGAGGAAACAACAACAAACTGCCATTCCTAGATGTCACAGATTTTCTAGACTTTATCAGCAAGTGTGTGGAGGACTGCATACAGAGGAAGTCAATCCGGATGTTCCCCAACAGGAAACCCTGGATGAATCAGGACGTACAGAACCTGCTAAAAACCAGGCATGAGGCCTTCAGATCAGGAGACCCACTCAAATATAAGGAATCCAAGTATGACCTTTGCAGAGCCATTAAGACGGCCAAGGACCAATACGGATTCAAACTAGAGACCCAGACAGACACCCGGCAACTATGGCAAGGTCTGAATCACATCACAGGTTCTAAAAAGAGACAGTGCAAGAAAGCAGACAATGACACATCCCTCCCAGATCGTCTCAATGCCTTGTATGCTCACTTTGAGCAGAATTTCAGCGGAGAGATAACACCTATTCTGACAAGTCCTGATGAACCTATCCCAACAGTCACTGCATTAGAGGTCAGATCAGCTTTCCTTCATGTGAATCCAAGGAAAGTGATGGGACCAGACGGAGTACCAGGCTGTGCACTCAGAGCATGCGCAGATCAACTGGCAGAGATCTTCTCGGACATCTTCAAACTCTCCCTGCAGCAAGCCACTGTCCCTGACTGTTTCAAGAGGGCCAACATCATCCCTGTGCCTAAGAAGGCTCATGAAGCATGCCTCAGTGGCCCTAATTTCAGTGAAAGCACTATAATCAATTCCAGCCTCCCCAATATTCTTGACCCACTCCAATTGGCCTATCGGATCAACAGATCCATGTTAGATGCCATATCACTTGCCCTTCACTCCTCCCTAGAACATCTTGACACCAAGAACAGCTACAGAAGAATCCTACTCATTAACTACAGTTCCGCCTTCAACACTATTATCCCCTCAAGACTGATTACTAAACTTTGTGATCGCGGACTAAGCCCCACTCTCTGCAACTGGATCCTCAGATTCCTGACCCACAGGCTTCAGTGAAGATTGAGGACAGTATTTCATCCTCACTAAAACTCAACACTGGTGCCCCCCAGGGGTACGTACTCAGCCCCTTACTGTACTTACTGTATACCCATAACTGCGTTGCCAAATACCCGACTAATGTCATTTACAAGTTCGCTGATGACGCCACCATAGTCGGTAAAATCCCAGATGGCAACAAAACAGGCTACAGACGGGAGGTGGAAGACCTGGAAAAATGGTGTATGGAGAACCACCGAGCTCTCAATGGCGGCAAAACCAAGGAACTCATTATTGACTTTCAGCGGGATATCACTCGTGCCTCCCTACACATTAACAGCACTGAGCTGGGATGTTTGGAGAGTGTTAAGCTCCTGGGAGTGGTCATCCACAACAAGCTTTCTTGGACTCTTCATGCGGACGCATTGGTTACAAAGGCCCAACAACGTTTCTTCTTCCTCAGGCAGCTGAGGAAATTTGGCATGACGGCGAATACCCTTGCCAACTTTTATCGGTGCACCATCGAGAGCATTTTGTCTGGGTGTATCACTACCTGGTATGGCAACTGTACCATTCTAGATTGGAGCTGGTTACTGAGAGTGGTGAACCTGACCCAGACAATCACAAAGGCCAATCTCCCTTCTATAGTATCCATCTATCAGACCAGCTGTCAAGGAAAGGCTGCTAGCATTCTCGAAGATCCATCCCATCCTGGCAATGTTTTTCTACAACCTCTACCATCGGGGAGAAGGTACAGAAGCCTGAACACACGCACCAGGCGGTTTCATAACAGTTTCTACCCTACTGTTGTTAGAATACTGAATGAACTCACAAACTCTTAGCATTCACCGGCACCTCTCTTTTTGTTTTTGCCTCTGTTACCTAGTATTTACTTATCTATGCTACTTAACTGAATGAGCTGCCTGTATTGCTTGCAAGACAAAGCTTTTCACTGAGCCTTGGTACATGCGGCAATAAATTCAATTCAATCCAATTCACAGTAGAGCGAACAGCCAATGGGGAACTTCAAACCAGCATCTACAGGAAAACAACACATACAGACCAAATATTGAACTACAGTAGCAATCATCCCAATATCCACAAACGAAGCTGCATTAGAACATTATTTCAATGAGCCACCACACACTGCAGCACAAAGGAACTATGAAAATCAGAGGAAAATCACCTGTACAGTGAATTCAAAAAGAACGGGTACCCAATGAACACAGTCCGTCGATTTCCACACACTGCAGCACAAAGGAACTATGAAAACCAGAGGAAAATCACCTGTACAGTGAATTCAAAAAGAACGGGTACCCAATGAACACAGTCCGCCGATTTCTCAGCAACAAACCCAAACAAGCAGACAAAACATGTCCAAAAACCCTAGCCATTTTCCTTTACGTTAAATATATCTTGGAAATGATTGCCAGACTACTCAGACCCCTTGGCATCATGATAGCCCACAAACCCACCAACACGCAAAAACAGCAGCTAATGAACTTGAAAGACCCTATACAGACAAGAAGCAAAGCTAATATCATTTACAAAATACTGTGCAAGGACTGTAACAAATACTACATTGGACAAATAGGCAGAAAACTAGCAACCAGGATAGATGAACACCAACTAGCTACAAAAAGACATGTTCCATTCTCATTAGTATCCTTACATACAGATGAGGAAGGACACCACTTCAACTGGGACAATACATCCTCCCTAGGACAAGTCAAACAGAGACACGCACAAGAATTCCTAGAAACATGGCAGTCGAACCAGAACTCTATCAATAAACACATTGACTTTAATCCCATTTACCACCCCCTGAAAAAAAAGAACAGGAAATGACATCACCAAAGCAAATGACATCACCGACCCGAGGAAACCTAAACACATAAATAAATAGTGGGCCATACCACCAGTGCTTCACCAGAGGCTCATTGATGATGTTACCTAGTATGGTGACAAAACATCTGAAAACAAACTTTCCAGTTCAGTGAGCAAACTTACATCCAGAATTATAACCTGAGCTAAAAATCTCTAAACCCGCTAAAGCAAAATGTTGCCAGCTATTACAATGTTTAAGTTAAAGTAAAAAATAATCAATTGGTTATAAATAAGACATATACAATTCTAGAGTACACTGTTTTGCTTTCATTAGATTTAAACTGAGATATTTTACGAAGTGTCCCATTGTGGTGGCCTGTGCCAATGTATGAAACTACTGAGTTGAAAGTTGCTGGTAGTTTGATTCTCTGAGTTTCCAGTCTCAGCCCTGGTACTTTAACACAACAAAGAGTAAAGATAAACAACTTTGCTCACAGCTAGTGAGGTGTGAACTGGGCGGGGGGGGGGGGTAAAATATTGGGAATTTTGAGCTGGTCTATCTTTGTATATCCCCTCTTGGTGTTATGAGAAGCCTGGATGGAGATTATTATTTTGGGAAGAAGCGATGCATAACCTGATCGAAGTGAGGGGAGTAAGAACACAAGGAATATCTTAGAAGGAGAAATAATGAAGATTAATTTAGCAGGGAACTCAAACATGTGAGATGCTTTGTGTGGGCTTGATTTTGTGACTATTATCCTTTACTGATCGAATTTATAATCTGCCATTGCATTGAAGTACCCAGCAGCATCCATGAAATGTGCACTGAGATGAAGGAAAAATCAAAAGCAAGAGTCATCCAGGGTTGTTCTTGCATACTTTTGTACAGCAACTCTCAGACTGTCACTGGTAAAAATCTGTAAGCTGGCCATTCTACTGGCACCAGATGGCACATGGGGTGACCAGGTCCAAGAAGCAGAAGGGGATTTTTTTTTGAAAACATGAATTCCATTCCTTGGAGCCTGCATGAAAATTCTCCGAGCAGTCAGCAACTAGCAGCAATAACAGCAGTGACAATAAGACGGATATTTCTAGTATTATTGTGGGTTGTTGTGGTTGCCCATGGCTGAATATGATAAAATAGTTATTAAGGGTTTTCTTTTTAACTGACACAGGCAACTAAAGGAAATTTTAGCTGATGTAGCACTTCATATAGCTCAAATCAGGGCCTTCACAGACAAACAACAAAATGCCTCTGAGTCTTAGTGAGATGGGAGTAAAATGTAGACGTTAAGTCTCTGATAAGGAGTACCATCTAATTTGAATCTTCTGACGTTCATATCAAATAGAAAGGGAAAGCATAACCTACCTGAGATGAGGCTTTTTAAATAATTAAAATTACATATTGGAGTAGACACATATTCGTACGAGAATAGATTTTTAAAATTTATTGGATTTTGGGGAATTAAAACTTCTGAAGGCAGTTAGCTTTGGATGCAGAGACTAGTTTCAATAAACACCTTTGAATCAGCAAGATTAGAATGACAAAAAGACAGAAGCAAAATAACCTCAGATGAGTACGGCATGATGGCTCAGTGGTTAACACGGCGCTAGGGACCCGGGTTTGATTCCAGCTTCGGGCAACTGTCTGTGTGGAGTTTGTAAATTCTCCCTGTCTCTGCATGGGTTTCCTCCAGCTGCTCTGGTTTCCTCTCACAATCCAATGATGTGCAGGTCAGGTGAATTGGCCATGCTAAATTGCCCATAGTGTTCAGGATGTGTAGTTTAGGTGCATTAGTCAGGGGTAAATATGGAGGGATGGGTTTGTGGGGTAATCTACGGAGGGTCAGTGTGGATTTGTTGGGCCGAAGGGCCTGTTTTGACATGGTAGGGATTCTAATATCAAGAGACAAATGACGTGGCAAGGGATGGCAGAAACAATTTTGCAACAGGGTCACTGTGACCTCAAGAGAACAAACAACTGCTGCGTCACAAGTTGGATAAGAAGGAAGCTGTTTCAGAAATTGTTAACTTTGTCACAGTAACATATTATTAGGTTTACCCACATATAACTTTATAAGTAACTTTATATTAGAGCTGATATTACAAATCTTATAACAATTGGTAGAAATTAACATCCTTTTCATCTTGATCTGAACCAAGGTCAGCAAAGGATATGAATTTCATAACAGAATTTGAAAAAAAATTGGTAATAAGCAAGTACATGGGTGGCACGGTAGCTCAGTGGTTAGCACTGCTGCCTCACAGCACCAGGGACCCAGCTTTGATTCCAGCCTCAGGCAACTGTCTGTGGAGTCTGCACATTCTCCCCATGTCTGTGTGGGGTTCCCCTGTGTGCTCGGGTTTCCTCTCACAATTCAAAGATGTGCAGGTCAGGTGAATTGACCATGCTAAATTGCCCATAGCGTTCAGGGATGTGTGGGTTAGATGCATTAGTCAGGACTAAATGTAGAGTAATAGGGTAGAGGAATGAGTCTGGGTGGGTTACTCTTTGGAGGACTGTTTCCACACAGTAGGGATTCTTTGATATTTTATGATACAATGTGGCTGACAAATGTCCAGGATGTAACATAACAACTGGTGTTGGGGAGTGTGATCAATAATTGTAAGACTCCAAGGACAGGTGGTAGGAGGTCTGGAAAACATCATGAGATGGTGGGAGGACCTGAGGCGGACCATGAGATTGTCCACCATTGTTGGTGTATTCACAGGATTGGATGTGTAGGTCAGAGGAGCTGTGGCCAGCACTGATATCAATGTTGCATGTAACCATTGTAACATGGTATGTATAAATATCTGTTATTGGAAAATATAGAGTGTCACTGATCTCTGATCTGAGCTGTATTTAAAAGGACAACTGGGACTCACATGAAGCCTAGACTCGGTGTGGTCTATGGCCTCTCCCACGTATGTGGTAAAAGAACTCCAAGTAAAGATCAATTTTTGCTACTCAACATGGACTCAGACTTCTTTTTATAATCCCTTTCCAACATGGGTCCATGTTATCATTAACTTTTGAACATTGAACAATAAAGTTGTTTCTCTGCAGTTGGCAGTAAGTGTAATTTGGATCATTTGAGATGCCATTTGCTTTTTTACCCACAAATGCTGGCAAGTTAGCAGAAAATATGTTGCTGGCATTTCTTTATTGAAAACTCCTAAAAAATACATTCGGTACAATCTGGAAAATATGCACATCAATGTACTCTGAAATGAATTTCAACTTAAAATTCAAAGGCTGGCACTTTCATCAGAAGTAGCTGGAAGATGGCAAAAAGTAAGAATCAAATGGAGTAAATAATTCAGCAGTTTGGCAGCAGGGAGATGTTTGACACCCTTCCACCACCTCAGAAAGCAGGGCAGCAAGGTCCATGGTGAACCTTCCCAAACAACAATTAATAAATAATCACTTAAGGGCCTCATCCTACCACTGACCCAATTTAATGTGTTGTCCGCAGGCTAGAAAAGTGATAACTTTCCTGATCGTTAAAACAGGGTGGCCTGCTTGTCGGGTCGTAGTCAGGAGGGAGCCTCGATTTGTTCCAATCTGGGAATGATTGGGTATGTGGATTGGGGGAACTGGGCTAGCTGCTGAACGCTGGCCATGCTCAGACCTCTCCACTACCCCAAAACCTTTCTCTGCCCCATAATCATCATTTAGCTTGCTGCTGCTAGTAGTGTGCACAAAACAGCCTGAACCTATGAAGTGGTACCACTCAAGGCAGTGACTGCAGGCGTCTGATTGGCTAGCAGCTTCAGGCAAAGTAGAACATCACCTACAGGAAGTGATTGCCTGAGATGCACGCTACCTACTTAAGTATCTGCCACTTGATGTGGCGGGCTCTGTCACTGACAATGGAAGGTATGTCTTAATTGCTTGGTAGGTTTGCCTACCCCCAGACAACTGCGAAAATAAAAATCCTGGCCAAAGTGTTTAACCTTTACATTAAGTTAATTTATTGAGGTAACAATATGAGTAATAGAAGTAACAATATCTAGTGAAAGAGATCCAAATTTAATTGAGGGTATTACCAAGTTTGAAAGTAATCTGATGTTTCTTGATGTTACAGAGGTGGAAATAGGGAATCCTGGTGATGCATGAATATATGATCAGAAACTCCCTCTCAGAGTCAACAGTAACACCAAGATTACAATCAAAATGGTTCAGAAGTTAAGAAAAAAGAGAAGACCATTACCTTCTTTGAGCCTATTCTGTTATTCAATACAATTGAGGCAAACCTTGGTGGCTGACAGGTCAAGAAGGTTGAGGAGGTGTAGTGTATATTTATTACAATCACATAAGATGTCAGCTGTTGACTTAGTAAATGTCATTTTCTAGTGTGACAAGGGTGAAAACATTTTGAAGGGATTCATAGCATAGTTCCAATATCAACATGATTGGAATTGGACAATGACAAAATATCCAAAGATTTTGGACAGGAAAAGGAAGTTGGAAATGGGGAGCAACTTACAAAGATGGTGGAGTCTAAGTCAGTAAACATTTTAGGGGGAAAAGCATGAACCATATCAACCAACATGAATGCCAGAAAGTTAGGTAGTCTGTAGTTGAGAATAAGTTCAGGTTAAGAGAGCAAGTGATGCGTTTTATGGAAAAAGCAAGTTCAGAGGGTTCACATTTAAAGAAGAAGCATATGTAGATCTAGGTCAAATGCAATTTATGCTGCAATGTTCTCTGTTTAGCAGGTTGCCAGCATAGGCATGTCACTAATGTGCCGGAAGTATGCAGAGTGAAGCAAACTTAATATTAAGCAGCCTCTAATGCTGATTTCATGCAGGAGTCTGGCATTTTGGTTCAGGTCCAGATAATACCCTTTCATCATGACTCACAGCAGAAGATACATTCTGAGGGTCACCCAATCACTTTAGTAAATGACTATCCATCTTTAAGGTATAATCTTTTGCTATTGATAAGCTATTCTAATTTTCAAATATGAGAATGACAATAAGCAATGAGACAACTCTGCAAGTTCAAATCAAAAAGAAAACACAAATTCCTTTACTATGTTGGTAGAAATATCAATTAGCTGTGCCAAACAACTATTCATCACAAATATGTTTCAAGAAGTTATGCTTATCATCATCCTTTAACCTACTATTCATCAGGTTACCTATCTACAGCGCCAAGGTATTCCTTGTAATAATCTTTATTCTCTTCTTACAAAGGCAGGCAACATGTTCTATTGGCAAGGTTTTACTGTTTTACTGTAAAACCAACAATGTGAGCCAATCTCCATACTGACTGCAGTATTTCATAGAGACCTGCCTCTTCACCTTACTGCTCATTTATGGACTGATTACTCCTAAGATATACACAACCAATTGTCTATCTCTAATGCTCTTTGTGGACAATGGCTCCTTACTGTCTTATCAAAATCACTTTAAGTTGCAATTATCCAATGCAGTACCCATTGTTTTCATAATTATTAATGAAATGCATGTATTGACATTATTCATTATCCTTCATAACATTAGCTCCCTTCTTTTGTCAAAAGGCAATCAATTTTATTACTAAAGTCTGTTTCTTGTATTCCTGGGAGATTATCTTGTTTTTCACATTCTTCCAATGTATCATTGACTCTGATTGCTTAATCCCTTAAATATATGTTCACTTCTGTTATCTACAACAGTCAATATATTACCCTGCAAAAATTTCCATAACTGAAGTTGTTGGCGGGAATCCTCAGGGGCAGGATTTGCATGTACTTGGAAAGACAAGGACTGATTAGGGATTGTCAACATGGCTTTGTGTGTGGGAAATCATATCTCACTAACTTGTTTGAGCTTTCTGAAGAAGTAACGAAGAGGATTGATCAGGGTAGAGCAGTGGACATGATCTATATGGATTTAAGTAAGGTGTTCGACAAGGTTCCTCACTGTACACTGGTTAGCAAGGTTAGATCACATGGAATACAGGGAGAACGAAACATTTGGATAACGAACTGGCTCGAAGGTAGAAGACAGAAGGTTGCTTTTCAGACTGGAGGTCTGTGACCATTAGTGTGCCACAAAGATCGGTACTGGGTCTACTGCTTTTCATCATTTACATAAATGATTTGGATGTGAACATAGGAGGTATGGTTAGTAAGTTTGCAGATGACATCAAAATTGGAGATGTAATGGGCAGCGAAGAAGGTTACCTCAGAGTACTACAGGATCTTGAGCAGATGAGCCAATGGGCTGAGGAGTGGCAGAGGGAGTTTAATTTAGATAAATGTAAGGGGCTGCATTTTTGAAAGGCAAATTACTGCAGGACTTATACACTTAATGGTAAGGTCCTGGGGAGTGTTGCTGAACAAAGAGACCTTGGAGTGCAGGTTCATTGTTCCTTGAAAGTGGAGTCGCAGGCGTATAGGATATAGTGGAGAATGCTTGCCTTTATTGTTCAGAGTATTGAGTATAGGAGTTGGGAGATCATGTTGCAGATGTACAGGACATTGGTTATCCCATCATTGTGAAATATTGCGTGCAATTCTGGCATCCCTCCTATGGGAAGGATGTTGTGAAACTTGAAAGGGTTCATTTACAAGGATGTTGCCAGGGTTGGAGGATTTGATATAAAGGTAGAGGCTGAATAGGCTGGGTTTATTTTCTCTGGAGCGTTGGAGGCTGAAGGGTGACCTTATAAACCTTTTATTGAGGTTAATAAAATCATGACAGGCGTGGATAGGGTAAATAGATAAGATCTTTTCCCTGGGGTGGGGGAATCCAGAACTAGAGGGCATCGGTTTAGGGTGCGAGGGGTAAAATTTAAAAGGGAACTACAGGACAACTTTTTCACACAGAGGGTGGTGCATGTAGGGAATGAGCTGCCAGAGGAAGTGGTGGAGACTGGTACAATTATAACATTTAAAAGGCATCTGGATGGGTATATGAAAAGGAAGGTTTTAGAGGGATATGGGCGAAGTGCTGACGAGTGGGACTAGATTAATTTAGGATATCTGGTCGGCATGGACGAGTTGGACCAAAGGGTTTGTTTCCATGCCATCCATCTCTATGACTCTATAATTATGTGACAATGTAATAACAGAGTGTGCTTGCGTGTTCATTTGTGAGACTCTATCAACAACGTACAGCTGGTGAGACATCACATGTAACCCTGTGATCTGATTTCCTATGCACTGTATTTTGTGACATGGTGCAAAAAGTTAATACACAATAAAAGCATGTGTCAGCTTCATGTATGCAGATCAATGTTGTAACTTCAAATTCTTATCATTGTATATACTTCATCTTCTGGAATTAAGACATCAAGGATTTTGCTAGATTGGTCTTCTTATTGACCAATAAAATCATTGAATCGCTACATGTGAAAGCAGGCCATTCAGCCCATACCAACTCTTCAAAAAATATCCACCCAGTGCCACACCATCCCTGTAACCCTGAATCTCCTGTGGCCAATCCACTTAACATGCACATTCCTGAACGCTATGGGCAAGTTAGCATGGCGAATCCACCTAATGTGGAAGGAAACCAGAGCACCCAGAAGGAACCCTCTCAGACTCAAGGAGAAGGTGCAAACTCCACACAGAAAGTCACTTGAGAGTGGGATCAAATCTGGCTGTCTGGCTCTGTGAGGCAGTGGTGCTAACCATTGAGCCACTGAGCCACAGTGCCACCCAAAACTAGAGTAACTTTTGTTTTACTGTGTCTTAAATTAACACTTTGTATTTAGCACATAATGCATTAAAATATTTTGATGGTTATTCTGACATTTTTATTTTGGTGTGCTTCTTGTTTACTATTGTAACTAAAACAAAACACATGGAATGGCCTTTAGTGTTCTGAAGGTGCTGCCATGTTTTTGTGAGGTTATTGAATTAGCCAGTAAAGAAATAGAGCTACAAATGAGACCAGAATTGTTTTTTCCTAACTCCTAACTACAGAGAGAGCCCCCTTACAGTTGTCTCCATATGTATCTGGGTGAACTTGAGAAGAACTGCTTTTGTTGGTTCCATTTCACATGACAGACCATCACACAGCCATACTACCTACTGGAGGCTATACTACAGGCAAAGATAGGAATATGAAAGTGCATGTGTTTATTTATAGTGATGAATTGTTAAGGGAACAACACATTCATCAAGTTCCTCAGTAAAAGCAACGTCTAGCTGGATAGGATACACTCAAGAGCTATGATTACAAGTTGATACCACAGGGTTTCCTAGATCAAGCCTACTACTTTGAGCACTGTGGGAATTCAAGCTGAGGAGGGTATACCTACATCAATAGGTAGAAACTTTGTATGTCTGGGTCCTCTATATGTAAATGTACCTGAGTCACCTGACCAAAACTGCAAGGCCAATGCATCCACAGCTCCCCACAGTCCTGATGCTCAGATTGCATTGATATTTAGTGGATCTGAACAAAAGTAGACCATCTTCCAAAGACACACAGATAGCAAGGATGATGCATCATTGTAACTATGCCATCATATTTGTTGGAATATGTTCCCAGTCAACCCCATCGGCTTTGAACTTCTCCACATATGCAACCAATTGAGCTTCCTAACTTTTCATTTTCCCACTTTATTTCACCATCTCAGACATATTGAGTCAATATACCAGATATAATAATCCACTGTTCCCTCCATCAAAGCCAGAGTGTTACTATCGATGACCTCGATCCTACATTACCCCCTTCCCTTCAGTGATATACTGGCTCTCCTCCACTTTTATACTGTAACACATACGCAGCTGGCATATGAAATATGGTGCTGTACAGCAGTTGTGAGATGCAGTCTTGTCTAATGCATGAGTTGGGCCCGTGTCCCTAAGCATAGGGTTTCCTGGCAGGTGCATTACATTACAAGGTGCTGGTGCACTCTAAAGTGCAGTGTTGAAGTGCAGAATCATAATGTAAGGCGATTGGAAATCTACCATGCTGATGCAATGAGGCTAGTACATGTTAGATCTTAAGATCCATGGATGCAGGCTACGGACGGTTGCTGCCCGCAGAGTATGACCTCAGACTTTAGTGCTTGGTTTCAAAGATGGAGGGCCAGAGAAACAAACCATGAGCTAAATTTGCCAGGTAGGTACTCTAACTTTCACACTGGAAATTGTGGTTTAAATTCTGTCTGTTGTGTGAGAGAAAGGGAAAACGCGTGATAGTAAAGTGAGATTAGGTATTAATGAAGTGTTAATGCAAAAGGTCTCTTGCTGGTCACTGAGAAGAATCTTGACTCACAATTCAGCGTTTGGTTGGTAAATAGAACTTTCTGTTCACGACATCAAGAGGCTCCTAACTGGGCACTTTGTATAATTTTTCCAAGTTGCTCACCATTACCTACATCATTCAAGGGCTGGGAGGATTCTGGCTATTGTTTTTGAAATAACACAGGATAATTTTTACTTATAGATTTGAAACAATCTAAAGCAGAATGCCTAAACATTATGCAGTAAAAGTTCAAGTATATAAAAATAATATCATGGCTTCACCCTTAATATTTCTTGCAAGTGATAGTCTTAATGATGATCTGACAAGCTTTGCAAGAATCACATTAGGGAAGGTGAGGAAATGTCATTTAAGAAGAAAGTAATCCATTTTAAAAGAAGATCTATTACCTGGTAAATTAAGTTATTGTTCCAGAAAGTCTTCAACATGGAATTGTGCAGTAAAGATGTGAATCCATTTTAATCGTTCTCATTTATCTTTGATTTTACTGAAAGATAGACTGCCAGTCATTTAGCCACTTGTCTGAAAAGGTGACTGTTTTTTTGGGTCAATGATGTTTTGGAGTTAAACTAGTCAGTGTTCTTCCTAAAGGACATATTAATGGAAGTCCATCGTTTTCTTATTGATTCAGCATCATACAATGATTTTCAGCATTTATGTCATGAAAAGTCAGGTGTCGAACTAACTCCATTCCAGCCGTTATCCATTACTGTCATCTACCAACCTTAGAATGCTAGCATAAATAAAGGCATAATAAAACTTGTCTTGAATAAAACAATTAATAAATTGATGTCTTTTTTATGGTCAACAACAGATTAACTGTAATTTCTTTAATTTAAAACTAAGGGGCTGTTGATAATAATATTCATGGAGTTATTCTCCTTTCAACAATGCGTTATGTATGCTATCATATTATTTCGATTTTTAAAAAAGGAATTAGCAAAACACTTCAAAGTGGAGCACGTTGGCCATTGTAGGTTGATTATGTGACCCCAAAGATGTGTGTGCCTGGATGACATAGACAGGCTGAGGGTCTACTTGACAGAGACAAGTGGCCATCTTTGATTTGAACTTCGAAGTCAGAGGGCAGACAGGCAGACAGCCAGGCGGACAGGCAGGGAAGCAGAAAGGCAGGCAAGCAGGGAAGCAGGAAGGCAGATAGACAGGCAGGGAAGCAGGAAGGCAGGGAAGCAGGAAGGCAAGCAGGTTGGAGATGAGGTTGGAGGTGGAGGTGAGGTTGGAGTGCCCATTCATCTCTGAAGCATCTTGAATGAAGACCTCTCTGGGCACCTCCTAGTACTGCCCTGTCTCCTTCTGAACAAGGAACAACTGCAGTGAATGTCAGATTTAGTGTACCACTAACACCATACCTTCAGTCCTGAGGACCAATAGCTGGAGAAATGGAGTACAAGTGTGTGCACATCTCTAGCAGACCTGAGTTGGCTGAATTTGGCTCTACATGGAAGCTGCCAACCAGTCCATGGAGGGTTTAAAATGTAACAGACTTTGATGAGGCGAGAATGGAGTTGGGCATGAGTGATTGGAATGTGAGGTTTATAGGAAAGAGAAGGGTTATACCTGAAACGTTGACTTCTTCACCTTCTGATGCTGCCTGGCCTGCTGTGTTCCTTCAGCCTCCTGCTTGTGAACCAGTCCATGGAGGCAGACGGATGATCATTTGTTTAAGACAGTGTGGTTCCCAGAGCATTGCTGCACTCCTGCAGCTCCTGGACTGTGAGGGCCATTGTTTCCCACAACCCTGTTTGCTGCTCCTGTTCCTCCCTGTGCATGTGGATGAAGTCCCTGATTGCTGACACTATGATTATCCTGCTGCCTGGGTGGAGCAGGTTCCTAGTCTTTGTCAGTCCTCAGAGTGTAATTGGCATGGGGTGTTTCTTCCTTGGCCAGTTGTTGAGCTACCACAGTGAGATGTTCTCCAGCAAGTGCCGTGAAGCTTTGTATGCTTGACCTTGGTTTCTGAACTCCCTGGGGGTTGCAGCAAGAAGACTTTCCAATGTTTCCTCAGAGGCATTTGTACTCTTGCGATCAGAGTTGATGAAGCAGTTTCTGATGGAACAGTTCATTTCTCCATTGGGGATGTGGATGCCTGCAAGATACAAAGGAGAGAAGGTGCCACGGGCAATGGTTAGAAGTTGTATGAAATGAATGACACTGGCAGCGGGGTTAATGTGAGAGTCTGGTGTGATGAGGATTAGTGCTTACTTGGTTGGTGGAACTTATATGTTTTGGAGTGAATTCCTTCCTCAAACAAGAGGAGGAGCCTGATGACAAGCACGCCTCCTTCCGTCTGAACCCTTTATGTCCAATTGCGATCTGCCCTCTGGATTGGCAGAAAAGGAGGGATAAAATGAGATGAAAGTGGATGGGACAGCTGTTAGCAGTTGAAAGGTAGTGAGTTGTCTTGTGTGAGCAAATGGGCAGCCCAGAGACCATGTGGGTTTCGCAGTGTGGCAGGTTGGAGGGATGATATTAGCAGTGAGCGAGAAAAGATGTTACAGGCAACAGGGAGACTGCTAGAACAAGAAACTTGATGGGAGGTGGATGTCATAGCAGAGATAGAGTGAGTTGCAGTGAAGAGTGTGTTCTTTACCCTGATGTAATGGAGGAGGTGATTGACAACTCACCTTTCCTCCATAATATAGAGACCATACTGACCTGGGCAGTGATCTTGGACCAGCCTGCCAGGGTCCAAGATCACTTTACACCATTCATTCCATCCCAACCTCCAGGTCTCAGTTAAAGAATTACAATGCCAGCTTCAAATTTTTAGATATTTTCTGACTGAATGTCCATCACTGAACAGGGCACAAACAAGTGTTAATGCCCACCCTGGTGCCATAGAAGCTGGTCTTTTGACAGATTTCTGGTGAGACATGAGATGTCCTGGGAACGGCAAATAATAAAATGAAGCTATGAACAGATGAGAGGGATGCTGTAGGGATGGAGTAGATAGTGAATGCAGCTTGTTTTGGTACAATAATGTGAGATTTCCTGTCAGGCTCAATATTTAAGTCCCAGCCTATGCCAGCCTGCAGTCATGTCTGTGAATGCTCTTGGCTCACACTTATCTGTTAGTACTTGTGCCGTCAGTTTATCTGTTTTGCTTTGAATTCTGTATTTGTTCAGATATAGAATCTCCAGTTCTTTTATTATTTATTTTTATAACTTGTAGCCTTATCTGTCGAGTTACTTTTCAATTTTTATTTTCTATCCCTTTCTTTCATTGTCTGATTATGGCTTCCCATATAAATACCTTTCTCTCTTCCTTTGTCCCCACTCTTTGATTTATCACATACACCCAAATTTTATCCATTGCCCTCACTATTTCATTTGAAATCCTCTCACTGCTCCTAGTTATGTGGCTCACTAGAACACTGGTTTCAGCACAATTCAGGTATAGACCATTCCAATACTACAGGTTCAATTTTCCCCAGTATTAATGCCAGAGTCCCACACCTGTCTTTGACCCACACATTCATTTCTCTGATCTTATTTGCCTTATACAACAATTTGTGGTAATGCTCCAGAAATTATTACCTTTGAGGTTTGACTTCTTAATGCAGTGCCTACTCCTTCACAAAGGCTATACAGAATGTCTTTCCTTAGCCTACCAATGTTGTTAATAATTACATGGACCATGACAAACAGAGATCATTGCAAGTTCCTCTCCAGCCCTGAAGAGATGTCCTGAAATATGGTATCGGCCAGGCAAAATAACCTTCTAGAATCTTAAAAATCACACAACACCAGGTTATAGTCCAACAGTTTTAACTGGAAGCACTAGCTTTCGGAGCGATGCTCCTTCATCAGGTGATTGTGGAGGCCACAATTGTAAGACACAGAATTTATAGCAAAAATTTATAGTGTGATGTAACTGAAATTATACATTGAAAAATACCTTGATTGTTTGTTGAGTCTTTCATCTGTTTGAATACCATAATAGTTTCACTTCTTCCATGTGAAAGTCACAAAACCTTTTTTTTAAAAGTTGCATTCTCAGGTTAACTGTAACAATTGGTGTTAGCTAGAGAATATGTTGAAGATGTTAGTCCCCTGTGTTCGCTGTCTGTGCCATGATATTTAGATTGATTCTAAACTAAAAAGTGAGATAACAGAGTCTTACATGAACTCATGCAGTTTTTGAGCAAAGTACAATGTGGCAGGTACTCATGTGACTCAGCCAACGTTGTCTATCTTAAACGTTGCAGGCAAGGATGCCCTGAGGCATGGTACATTGGGGAAACCGAGCAAAGGCTACAGCAACGGATCAATGGGCACTGCACAACAATCAACAGACAGGAGTGTTCCCTCCCGGTTGGGGAACACTTCAGTGGTCCAGGACATTCAACCTCGGACCTTCGGGTGACCATCCTCCAAGGGGGACTTTGGGACAGCAGCAGCGAAAAGTGGCCAAGCAGAGGCTGATAGCTAAGTTCGCTACCCATAGGGATGGCCTCAACCGGGACCTTGGATTCATGTCACATTACAGGTGATTACCATTGCATTATACACACACACAGATACTCCTACACACACACACTCTCACACACACAGGCACTCCTATACGCACATACGCACGGACACACATATACACAGATGCGCACACAGGCACTCACACAC
>NC_057712.1:61748349-61777292 GCF_004010195.1 Chiloscyllium plagiosum | reverse complement strand
ACATATATTTTGTGGGGTGAATTTGTACTTGCAGAGTTACATTGTACTTTGCTCAAAAACTGCATGCATTCATGTAAGACTTTGTTATCTCAGTTTTTAGATTAGAATCAGTTTAAACACCATGGCATAGACAGAGAACACAGGGGGCTAACACCTTCAACATATTGTCTAGCTAACACCAATTACCTGAGTTAACCTGAGAATGCAACTTTTAAAAAAAGGTTTTGTGACTTACTCATGAGAGAAGTGAAACTATCATGGTATTCAAACAGATGAAAGACTCAACAAACAATCAAGGTATTTTTCAATGTATAATTTCAGTTACATCACACTGTAAACTTTTGCTATAAATTCTGTGTCTTACAATTATGTCCTCCACAATCACCTGATGAAGGAACAGTGCTCCGAAAGCTAGTGATTCCAATTAAACCTGTTGGACTATAACCTGGTATTGTGTAATTTTTAACTTTGTACACCCCAGTCCAACACCAGCATCTCCAAATCATTCTAGAATCTTGCTTTTTGTTGCAGAGAACAGTGTCAAACCTCTCACTATATGGTTCCCTGCCCAAATTACAATTTATTGAATGGTTTCCTGTATCACAGTACCATGGTCAGGTAGCTCATCTACTCTGAGCCCTCACTCTCAACCAAACAAGCAGAAAGGACCTCCAACCTGTAGAACAATCACAAAGTCTGAGGATCCCACGTTCCTGCTCTCAGTGACCCCTTACCTGCCTTACTTGCACCACCCCCTCTTTCCCTGCCAAAATAAGAAAACATTACCCTAAAAGTGTGATTGCTGACTAGAATAAATTGTTCAGCAACTTGCTTCTTCTCAGATGTGTTGCAGATTCTGCATTGTGGTGATCAGCTTATAAACTCTAAGCTATATCTATTTGAGCTGCAAACAGACGCGGTAGCCCTGAATCATAATTGCACACAGAAGATGTCACAGTCCTCAATTGTAACACTTCACCCCATTCTGACATCCTTAATGTGTTTTAATTATCTACTTATTTATTTTGTTCATTTATTTAGTTTAATTTATATATTATCACCAGCTCCTATTACATTTTAAACTTTAGGAACAATAGACCTTAATCACCCACAAAGTAATCACCAAACAGCTAACATCTTTCCCCATGGCAGACTAAGGAACAATTCTGACAGGGTGAATGAGATAGAAAGAGCAATGGAGCACCTCCTTCCACTTCTCAGCTAACTGCCTTACTCATCAGGAAGTTATTGCTTCATTACTGATTTAAGCAGGGCTAAATTTCAGCTTCCCCGATCAGGAAGGGGAAAGCCGTGGGTTCTACTACACATGCTGAAATATTGAGCCATGCTGAAAGTATCGATGAGAGGGCAGTGGTTGGAATTAGGCATGGGTTTGACTCTGACCCTGCTTGCAATTGAAAAACCAGGTCAACATTAATACCCGAATTATGGTGAGGTAGTGGAAGAAATTTTATATAGTAGGAAGGAGCCAATTATTTTGCAAGTGGATAAAATTAGCAAGAAATATGTTCACATAGTCACCAACAGGTTTTTCTTTTCCCTTTCTTTTAACAACCTGCAACACTAACAATCGAAATGAATCAGTACTAACAGTTGCCCACCACATCGTGAAGTCAATGTAGAGGAGCAGCTGAAGCTGACTTCAGTTTTTAAAAATGTCTCTTGCTAATATATTGCTGGAGACTGTATGAAATAGATCGAAGAACAGTAGGATAGATCTGCTCAAGGAAAATCATGTTTAACTAACTTGATTGATTTTTTTTGTGGAGCTAACAGAAAGGTTCAATGAGAGAAGTGTGGTTGATGTAGTACACACGGCGCATTTGATGAAGTGCCTTATTACCGACTTGTTAGCAACATTGAAACTTATAGAATAAGTGGCGAAAGGAAAATGAAATTGGCTGAGTGACAGAAAACAGAGAGGCAGTGAACAATTGTTTTTCAGGCTGGATGAAGGTATACATTGCTATTCCTAGTGGGATCTATTTATTATTCATCATGGGATGTGTGCATTATTTGCCAGGTCCACATTTATTGCCTAACACTAATTGCCCTGAGAAGGTGATGGTGAACTGCTTCTTTGCATTAGTCTTGGAAAGTTAGGTACTCACAAAGTCCTTTGAGGAATCTTGCATGGATCTTGGGAATAAGTGCACCAACAGGGAAATTGTCTTTGTCTTGTTCTATATTTCACTATTGGCTTGCATCCATTTAACACTTGGGTGAAACCATCCTACTGATACAGGAGAGGTGAATGTATGTAGGGATGGGTGTCCAGGTTAACAGTGGGTCTGATGTGTGTGGAGATTGAGAAACTGGGGTGAAATACTCTCTCCTCTTGACATACAAAATGTCTTTGCCTCTTTTTATCTACTGGGATGCATGAGGTCTGAAAGATCTAGTAGGCCTGTGTTATTTCAGTTGAAATCCAAGGCTGCCAGTAAAAAGCAGCTTAAATCAGAAGTCGTCAGCAAATAAAAATATATAATTGGTTGGCTGCAAGGGATTGACTGCTGCCTTATTTCCTCCCACTGCTAAATCCAGAAGGAGGCATGTATTAGGACATGTGATATTTTTTCCAAATGCCCACTCTTGGTTTCTTGTAGTAATTGCCATCTCTAACAGTATGTGATATTGGTTAAGGGCGTTTGCTGCCACCAGTCTTCTTTTGACTTTGCTTTGTGATGGGCCTATCTGGGGATAAGTGGGTAGAGGATACATCATTATAGAGTGTCTACAAAGCGGGCTGTCTTAGATAATAAGAAAATTATTCCTTGATAACAATAAGGGCACCACATTTGGTCAGACATAGTTATGGAACTGGTACAGATACATCTATACCTTCCAAAAGCTACAGTAGGACTCAATGCCTCCACCACAGACTTTGTGAGACATCAGTAGAATTAGTGAAGCCAATGCAACATGAACACTAACCCCTTCAGAGGCATTCCCTATTACAACAAGGATGTATTAACTGAGCTTGAGCTTAGATGCCACTTTGGAGATTTTAAACATTTCACCAATCTCTGGACCCCAATGAACCTGTTTTACAGTTTTTTCAGCTCAGTGACACTAACATTGAATTCTAACATTCACTTCAGTCCCAGTTCAAATGCTCGGCTGCATCATTGACATCACTGTCAGCGGCAGTGTGCTTAAACATTCAGCCTACAGCAGTCACTAAGCAGCAGCTTATTATGTTCACAGAGGACATGTGTTTCAGGATTAGATTGCTGTGAGTAAAGCTGATTGGAATTGTTGAAATACAAAATACAGAAATATGGTGATAAAACAAACCTATGTACAGTGCAATCATCTGAAAATGGCCAATGATTCAAAGGATTGACTATGGTTAAAAATAGCAAATGTGTTTGCCCATGTACTGAAAAAATAATACACTTCAAATCAAGAGCGTTGGTCTTATTCCCAAACTGGGAAAGAAAAATACAAAGCTTTTTAAATGTTTCCAAAACAGATTCCATCTAATTGGTATATAGTGCAGTTTATTATGCAATTACATATTATTTGTTTTTCTGATAATTAAACTTGTAATTATACAGTAAAACATTGCCTGCCTGTGTACTATAGAATTCTAACATTAGGAACCTGATCTGGTAATATTTCATGTCCAGTTAATTTCAATTGTTTACACAATGACTCTTAAGCTAAAATGAACTTCTGAGTTTGAACCAAAAAAATGATACACTCATGCATCAGGACAACAGAGCTGAGGCAATTAGATGCCTTCATAATAAGAGAAGGGATAAAGAAATGAAATAGCACTCTCTCCTGTGTAGGAGAGAGTGACTCAAATGAGCCTAAAGTCTTTCTCAGTTCCTAAAATTTCTTTATTGTTTTATTCTTGAAGTAAGACTTTTTAACATAGCTGAAAATACATTAACATATTCAGAACATTATTCTTCAAATAGTTTCCATCATTATAAGAGAAATACATGTGAGTTATTCATCGCAAGATAGATATCGATAATGCTTGCCCATCTCTGCCTTCCCATCACCACTTCAGCTAGAAGTGGTGCTAGAACTTTGAATGAAGGATTTACTGGAAAATGGTTCTAAAATTTCATCACGTTTTGTCTTGGTTTCTGCATTGGCTTATCCTAAAGTCTGGGTTTACCCATGCTGTAGCTTGAAAAGGTGCATTCTCAGTTGTTTGTCAAGAGTTTATATTGACAACTCGATCAATTAGATAGAAAATCTGATAGTTTTCAAATGCATTTAAGATCAACTGCAAGTGAAATTGAAGATTGTTATAAACAATCAAGCAAGCACCATGAAAGCTGTGGTCCTCCAATTTCCCTTTTTCAAGATTCCTTACTGAAAAATCATTTGGAAATTGTGCAACAAGAACTGGAAAAGTTTTGTGGAAGAGTTAGGAATTAAGGAAGGACAGATAGATATGAGTGATGGCAAGATTTAGGTAAAACTATCTTTGAAAGGCATTTTAGAAAAATCTTATTGTACATAGCAATCAAGCATTGTGTGTGTTTTTAGTCTCCTATTCCAGTTATCTATATTTCTTTTGTCCTTACTTTTTCAATTATGTTTCCTCCATAGGTATCCATTGAAAATGTTCTTACTTTGTTGTTTTTGAGTGCCTTGCTCAGTTCAATGAATATTTTTGTTTTAGTCAAATTGATAGAATACGTCAAGTACAAATTTCAGTACTGTATGTGGAAATTTTAACTGTTAAGTTATTACAGAGGGTTCACTCACTCTAAAAGAATGTGCAACTGAAGATGTTGACAGGTCAGAATTCCCCAGTGCCTGAAGGTGAAATTCAAGAATGCCACCTAGTAATACTCATCCATTTAATGGCCATATGAATGATCTAGCAATTATAGTGAAAGAAAAGAAAATCAAAAGCCTTCAGCAATCTATATAATTCAGAATACAGGCGATTGTTCCAGCATTGTCATTCTTGTTGTGCATTGTTCCAGAAAGAGCAAAGTGGAATTCCCAAAAGGCCTTCAGTGAGTTCAATTCAAGTCCTTTAGTGAATATCTATTTGATGGTAAGTCTTACAGTTGCAAGTGCACTCAATATCAGAATTCAAATTAGCTTCCAAGAATGCATTGAAAGCTGGAACAGTTATAGGGTCATATAGCTCTTTCGTATTTTAAAAATGAGCAATCATTCACTGAAGGGAGAGAAATGTTGTAAAGAATGCATGTATTTTATAGAAAATATACCTGACATCAACTGATATCAACTGATATCAATATTTCACCTTAATAACAATTGATAACATTATATTATGTAATTAAAGCAGTTTTAATTAGATCGTGTTCTTTAGGTGAAACAAAAACAGAAATTGCTGGTAAAACTTAGCAGGCCTGGCAGCATCTATGGGAAGAAAGCAGAAATAACATTTCAAGTCTGGTAACTCTTTATTAGAACTCAGGTAAAATTGGTCATTGGCTAGATGCCACAAAGGGCAACATTGAATTTTCTGACTGCTTACAAATAGCCTAGTTGTTTTTCAAGGGATGTGAAATGGCCTAACAATTCCATCTTACCTACATTCAAGGTAGCCAAAGACTAGTTTCACCCCGTACTTCTGACTTAATTCCATAATACATAAAGCAAAAGACACTGAATAAAAAACTCAAGTGATCATATTCTGATAAAAAGGCAAATTTTACTGAAGCTATTCTCGTCACACTCACCAGGACAATTCACAAAAATACCAATTCAAGGGGAAAACTAACATTTATATTGCATGAAAGGAGATGCTACTTGGTTGACAACTGGACTCTGATTGGTAGAATTGTTAACATTAAAAATGCATTCATTAATTGTGATTGACAGTTAACCAACAGGCTTTGAGGCAGGTTGACTCGGATTGGTCAAGGCATTGCACTGAGAAATGAACCAGTGAATGGCTGTCACCTATTCTGTTGAATTGAAACAGGCACATTGCATGTAGGTGTTGTTTCTGACTGCAAAGAACAAGGCCCTATCGATTAATATATGTAACATTCAGTACATACAAATGGGCCACATTGCGAGCCTGATGGACAATCCTAAATTGATTATCCAGCAAATGTTGTCCAATTGTAGAATTGTCGTGTTGTGAGTTTTAAAAGCACTGGGTAGTGGAATATAGTCAGTTAATTTTTGTAGCAAACAGCCAAAGAAATTGCTGTTCGATACAATCAACCAGATTTTGGGGTTTATAGTCTTCATACTTGTCATCATACTTCCACTGAAATTCATATATCACATTGCTTATTTTCATGATGGTTAGAATGTCATTAGGTTTGATGGCAGCATCATGTTATCAGTGCATACCATTCACATTGTAGTGCATTATAGCAGCATCGAACAGCTAGCTTCACCAATTATTCAAACCTTTCAGATACCTTAGCCTTTCAGGGGTAATCCAAGGTAAACTGAGTCATATTACCTCAATAATTATATTCTTAAACTAGCAACAAATAACAATTGAATGGGAAGGGAGCATACTGACAACAAGAACTAAACAGGTACAAAAAACTACCAACCAACAATCAGCAGTTTTTATTACAACAATTAAGTAGAAAATTTGATGCTCAGAGTTGAATCAAATCAAAAAGAGAATTTTTTTGCTGTCCTAAGTGAAAAGGGCAACATTGAAAAATTTTGAGCAAATATAGCAAGAATCTACAAAAACTATTTCTTACATTGAAAAGAAATTCAGATTTGCACTTTAGGATTTAAATGGTGTATTTTAAATCTCACTAAAAAGTGGTGACTACCTTATTTCCATGGATGTGTATCTTTCTACTACCTCTCTATTAATCTTCCCTTATTTTTAAATTCTCCCCTTTTTCCCTGAAAAACTAGATAGCTCTAAATTGTAACCACAAAGTCAGAGTGGTTACCCAGTAGCAGCAGCTAGCTGACTGGTTCTTCAAGTCATTGTCTAACACTCCTTACAGCAATATTTTCTCATAAGTTCCATGGACACCATCCCCTTCCATCTTTGGCCAAGTATGCATTGCCAAACTACTAGCCTCACAGCTGCTTTCATACCAACTCGGATCACTTCAATCCTTCAGCCCTTTGCTTTGGACTAAGAGACACTTATGACTTCATTGCCTCTGCCATGTCACTTTGTTTACTGAGACAAGCACGTAGTTTATGTATTTATACATTATGCATCTTAAGGCTGTTAACTTGGTTTCCTAGCACTCATATACTTTTCATTGACCTGGAGGCAGCCAGACTTTGTAGCTGGCATTGCTTTTTAGCAAATAGGCTGCTCAGTCAACCTTACAGGCCTTGTGGCTTTCAAAATTGTTCAGCATAGAGGGAAAGACAGGCAACTTGTTACCATTGAGAGCACTGTACAGATAAGGGTGTGAATAGTTTGCTGTACAGCATCTTATATGTCTGTTCCACACCTGAAATATATACCAGCAGCTTTCATGGCAAACAAATAGCAAGTGTTTCAACAAAATGACCACACCTGAAAGCCCTGTTGGCCTTATCAAAATGCAGCATTTCAGATTGATCTGAATTAAAGGAGGAGGTGTTAGCAATTCTGGGGAGTGTGGAAAGAGATAAGTCCCCTGGGGCAGATGGGATTTATCCTAGGATTCTCTAGGAAGCCACAGAGGAGATTGTGGAGCCCTTGGTTTTGATCTTTATGTCGACATTTTTTACAGGAATAGTGTCAGAAAACTGGAGGATAGCAAATGTTGTTCCCTTTTTCAAGAAGGGGAGTAGAGACAACCCTGATAATTGCAAACCAGTGAGCCTTACTTCGGTTGTGGGTAAAGTGTCGGAAAAGGTTATAAGAGATGGGATTTATAATCATCTCGAGAGGAATAAGTTGATTCGGGATAGTCAACGTGATTTTGCGAAGGATAATCATGCCTCACAAACCTTATTGATTTATTTGAGATGGTGACCAAACAGGTGGATGAGAGTAAAATGGTTGATGTTGTGTATATGGATTTCAGTAAGGCATTTGATAAGTTTCCCCACAGTAGGCTATTGCACAAAGTACGGAGCCATGGGATGGAGGGTGATTTAGCGGTTTTGATCAGAAATTGGCTAGCTGAAAGAAGACAGAGGGTGGTGGTTGATAGGAAATGGTCATCCTGGAGTTCAGTTGCGAGTGGTGTACCACAAGGATTTGTTTTAGGTCCACTGCTGTTTGTCAGTTTTTATAACTGACCGAGATGAGGGTGTAGAAGGATGGGTTAGTAGATTTGCAGATGACACTAAGGTCGGTGGAGTTGTGGATAGTGCTGAAGGATGTTGCAGGTTACAGAGGGACATATATAAGCTGCAGAGCTGGGCTCTGGCGGCATATGGAGTTTAATGAGGAAAAGTGTGAGGTGATTCACTTTGGACGGAGCAACAGGAACAAAGAGTACTGGTCTAATGGTAAGATTCGTGGTAGTGTAGATGAGCAGAGAGATCTTGGTGTCCATGTACGTAGATCCCTGAAAGTTGCCACCCAGGTTGATAGTTTTGTTAAAAAGATATATGGTATGTTAGCTTTTTTTGGGAGAGGAATTGAGTTTCAGAGCCATGAGGTCATGTTACAGCTGTACAAAACCCTGGTGTCGCCGCTTTTGGAGTATTGCGTACCACTGTGGTCACCGCATTATAGGAAGGATGTGGAAGCTTTGGAAAGGGTTCAGAGGAGATTTATGAGGATATTGCCTGGTGTGGAAGGAAGGTCGTATGAGGAAAGGTCGCGGGGCTGTTTTCGTTTTCGAGAACAAGGTTGAAAGTTGACTTA
The DNA here is from genome assembly GCF_004010195.1 of Chiloscyllium plagiosum. Lineage (NCBI taxonomy): Eukaryota > Metazoa > Chordata > Chondrichthyes > Orectolobiformes > Hemiscylliidae > Chiloscyllium > Chiloscyllium plagiosum. Next base: position 61,768,513 of record NC_057712.1, on the reverse strand, counting down.
ATTGAGACATGTAAGATAATCAGAGGGTTAGATAGGGTGGACAGTGAGAGCCTTTTTTCTCAGATGGTGATGGCTAGCACGAGGAGATATTGCTTTAAATTGAGGGGTGATAGATATAGGACAGATGTCAGAGGTAGTTTGTTTACTCAGAGAAATGCACTGCCTGCAACTATAGTTGACTCGCCAGATTTAAGGGCATTTAAATGGTCAATGGATAAACATAGGGATGAAAATGGAATAGTGTAACGTAGATGGGCTTCAGACTGGTTTCACAGATCGACGCAACATCGAGGGCTGAATGGCCTGTACTGCGCTCTAATGTTCTATCTATAAACTCTATCTGTCATTCCCTGTCCCACTGGCCTAGTTAATCAAGATCCCATTGTACTCTTAGACAATCTTATTCACTGTCCATTATAACACCAATTTTGGTGTCATCTGCAAACTTACTACCATACCTCCTATATTCAAAAATCAAATTTCTAAATGATGAACAGCAGTGGACACAACACCAATCTTTGAGGCGAACCGCTGGTCGCACATCTCCAATCTGAATAACAATCCTCTACCACCATCCTCTGTCTCCTACAGTCAAGCCAATTTTGTATCCAGTTGGCTCGCTGTCCCTGAATCCCATGTGATCTAACCTTACTAACCAGTCCACTATGCGGAACCTTATCAAAAGCCTTGTTAAAGTCCATGTAAACATTGTCCACTACTCTACTTTTACCTATCCTCTTTGTCACCTCTTCAAAAAAATTCCATTAAATTTGTGAGACACAATTTCCCATGCACAAAGCCATGCCTACTATCCCTATCCTTGTCTTTCCAAATGTATGTAGATCCTCTCCCTTAGAATCCCCTCCAACAATTTGCTCACCACGGACATTGGGCCTGTAGTTCCCTGGCTTTTCCTTGCAACCTTTTTTAAGTAATTATAATAGTAGCTATCCTCTAGGCTTCCGACACTTCACCCATAGATGTTGATAAGAAAAATATCCCTGCTAGGGGCCCTGCAATTTCTATCCTAGCTTCTCAAAATGCCCTGCTATATGCTTGATCAAGACATGGGGATATATCAACTTTTATACATTTTAAGACCTCTAGCATCTCCTCTTCTGTAATGTGGACTCTTTTCAAGACATCACTATGTATTTGCATGAGTTTGCTAGCTTCTCTGTCTTTCTCCATGGTAAATGCTGACAAGAAATATTTGTTTAGGATCTCACTCATCTCCTATGGCTCCACACATAGACAACCTTTTTGATCTTTAAGCAACCCTATTCCCTCCCTTGTTACTCTGTTACCCTTAATATACTTGTAGTCTCTCCTTGGATTCTCTTTTACCTTATCTGCCAAAGCTATCTCATGTCCTTATTTTGTACTCCCAATTTCCTTTTTAAATGTACTCCTACAATCCCCATACTCCTGAAGGAATTCACTTGATCCTAGCTGCCTATTCCTTACTTATGCCTCCTTCTTTTTCTCGATTCGGGGCTCAATATTTTAGTCATTCAGTGTTCCATACTTCTGCCAAACTTGCCCTTCAAGCAAATAGGAACATATTGGCCCTGAACTCTTCTTATTCTACTTTTGAAAGCCTGCCACTTGCTAGATTCTCTTTACCTATTAACAGACTTTCCCAATCAACTTTTGAAAGCTTCTGTCCCAATTTATAACTTTAACTTGTGAACCAGATCTAACCTTTCCCATAACTGTTTAAAACTAATAAAATTATGGTCACTGGTCCTAAAATTATCGTCACTGTACCTCCAACTAGTACCTCAGTCACTTGCCCTGCCTTATTTCCCAAGAAGAGATCAAGTTTTGCTCTTTCTCTAATCGGGCCATCTACATATTGATTGAGAACATTTTCCTGAGCACACTAAACAAATTCCTCCCTATCCAAGTGTATGGTAGTAATAGCAGTCCCAGTCTATGTTTGGAAAGTAAAAATCCCCTACAAATACAACTCTATTATCATTACAGTTACCTGCAATCTCCCTACATATTTGCTCTTCAATTTCCTGCTGACTGTTGAGGGGGCCTATAGTATGGTCCATCAATGTGATCACCCAATTTTTGTTTCTTAGTTCAACTCTACAGCCTCACTAGATTGTCCCTGAGGAATATCTTCTATAAGTAGAGTCATAGAGTCATAGAGATGTACAGCATGGAAACAGAATCTTCGGTCCAACCCGTCCATGCCGACCAGATATCCCAACCCAATCTAGTCCCACCTGCCAGCATTCAGCCCATATCCCTCCAAACTCTTCCTATTCATATACCCATCTAAATGCCTCTTAAATGTTGCAATTGTACCAGCCACCACCACATCCTCTGGCAGCTCATTCCATACACGTACCACCCTCTGCGTGAAAAAATTGCCCCTTAGGCCTCTTTTATATCTTTCCCCTCTCACCCTAAACCTATGCCCTCTAGTTCTGGACTCCCCGACCCCAGGGAAAAGGCTTTGTCTATTTATCCTATCAATGCCCCTCATAATTTTATAAACCTCTCCAAGGTCTCTTTGTTCAGCAACACTCCCTAGGACCTTACCATTAAGTGTATTAGTCCTGCTGAGATTTGCTTTCCCAAAATGCAGCACCTCGCATTTATCTGAATTAAACTCCATCTGCCACTTCTCAGCCCATTGGACCATCTGGTCCAGATCCTGTTGTAATCTGAGGTAACCCTCTTCACTGTCCACTACACCTCCAATTTTGGTGCCTTCTGCAAACTTACTAACTGTACCTCTTATGGTTGCATCCAAATCATTTATGTCAGTACTTCTGTGATGTTTTCCTTAACCAAAAACCCTACACTCCCTGCTTTCTTGCCTCCCCTTCTATCCTCCCCATTGCATCTGTATTCTGAATCTAACTTAGATAGAGACAGCATTAAGGTGAAAGACTCAATTTGGGAGATGGTGCAAGTGAAAGCCTTCATGAGGGCTGAATAGATTTATTCTCAGAGTTAGAGGTGGAGTTGACGTTTCTGGAACTGTCCTCTTTGTGGTTGTAGTGTCTGCATTAGAAAAGAGTGGGAATGCATTGTGGAAAAGGGATACAAGCTTGTGTTGGTTAAGAATGAGTTCACATTAATGGTGACAGGACAGCAGTGCAGCGCAGCGCAATGACATTCAGTCAGTTCATTGCTCTTAGAGGTTTCTGAATTCCCACAACAGCAGTTGCTAGCTCCGGCTGACTCCAACAAATTTCCCTCAAATGGGTTGAGGGGGCTAATGTTGCCACCCTGCCACTGGTCTTTGCCCTTTCTACTTAATTATGAAACAGTTTTCCTGTTAAAGACCACATTTTTTAAAAAAATTTCTTTATTTTAAATTGCGCACCAAAATGGGAAAACATTCCTGCTGTAGACAAAGAACTGTGGAAAGAGTTATTGCACTTTTTAAAAATAAATCATGGAGCACCTTATGAGTTGTGTCTATGCTATTGCTGTGGGGGAAAGTGCCTCAGATGCCATGTTACAGCCTGTATGTGGTCAGTACAAGTTTCGCCCAGAGGTAGGCTACTGGTTAGCTTGTGCAATCAGGACCAGTTGTGGAGGCTAGGAGACATCAACATGACAACAACTCTCTGATTGGCTCCTAGACAGGAGAATAGAGTGTTTATAAGAATATTACATAAGTGGAAGGTCTCCATGCAGTAATGGATAGCGTGCCTCTGCAAATATTCAAAATCTGAATGATAGCTGGCTATTCTCTCCCAACACTTGATTAAGCTGCTGCATCGAATTAGTGACTGAGAAACTGGACAATTAATGTGTCAATGTCCCTTTGTCTTAAGCAAAGAACTGAAAGGATCTGGAAATAAGGTGATCAGAGATCAGAAGGACTAGAAAGAAGAAAAAGGGACACCCCATCAAACCTTCCAGAACAGTACTACAGTATTTGAACTATGCTTTCCCAATATTAACCTGAGCGCATCAGAGAGTAAAACTGAGCAACTTTGAGTACTTCAGTCAAATCTTTAACTTTTGTGATGACCAAGGAGTAATGGACTCAAATATCAGAAAAATTTACCAAGGAGGTCCTAACACCTGCAATGTCACAAGGGAAGGATTGAGTATGATGGAGGCAGTTGGGAGTGCTATTAGTGATGATGAGAGGTGGTGAGATATCTGGATGAGTGTACAGGAAGCACAGAGAGCAGAAAGAGTTGGTAGTTAAGGATGATGAAGTGGGTTAGTGGCAAGATGCATGTGATACTGCAAGTTGCAGCTCATGAGCCCTGTAGAGATCATGTCAGTGAGTTGTGATAGCCCTGTAAATGTGAGGTAGCACAGAGAAACTTATGGGCTTAGACTTGTGTGTAGAAGATCATTCATCTTCCTCCCACAATGCTGGGTATTTCTTTTAACCCAGCATGCCATACTGACATAGATTGATATCATTCACAGGCTTACTGCATGGTCTCCTTCGCCTGTCATCAGGAAAAAGCTTGTCTTCCTTTCAAACATCTCATTCACTGATTCATTGAAGTCTCCTTTGGCAAGGAAAGGAACTAACTTGCCTCTTGCATGCCCTGTCGCTAAGAGTGTAGGACAACAATGTGAAGGGCAATCCCAGCTTGCAATGCCTGAAGGGCTCTGAAGCTGTGTTTAAATCTGGCACCAGGAATGTGAGTTTCACAAGCACAGTGTTGCACCTTCCTGTTTCACAATTCTGTAAACTAGGTGCCTTAGAGACAAATTGCAGTACTAATAAACTGAAGAATGGATGATTGCATGGTCAAAATCTACATAGCCATGGCAGACTACTCACTGTGAATCTTACTAAGAAAATCACTGCCGAAGACTTTGTCTATTTATCCTATCCATGCCCCTCATAATTTTGTAAACCTCTATAAAGTCACCCCTCAGCCTCAGACACTCCAGGGACAACAGCCCCAGCCTGTTCAGTCTGTTCAGCCTCTCTCTGTAGCTCAGATCTTCCAACCCTAGCAACATACTTGTAAATCTTTTCTGAACCCTTTCAAGTTTCACAACATCTTTCCGATAGGAAGGAGACCAGAATTGCATGCAATATTCGAACAGTGGCCTAACCAATGTCCTGTACAGCCGCAACATGACCTCCCAACCCCTGTACTCAATACTCTGACCAATAAAGGAAAGCATAACAAATGCTTTCTTCACTATCCTATCTACCTGCAACTTCACTTTCAAGGAGCTATGAACCTGCACTCCAACGTCTGTCTGTTCAGCAACACTCCCTAGGACCTTACCATTAAGTGTTGTATAAGTCCTGCTAAGATTTGCTTTCCCAAAATGCAGCACCTTGCAAAGATATAAAAAAGACCTACGGGGCAACTTTTTCACACAGAGGGTGGTACGTGTATGGAATAAGCTGCCAGAGGATGTGGTGGAGGCTGGTACAATTGCAACATTTAAGAGGCATTTGGATGGGTATATGAATAGGAAGGGTTTGGAGGGATATGGGCCGGGTGCTGGCTGGTGGGACTAGATTGGGTTGGGATATCTGGTCGGCATGATCGGGTTGGACCGAAGGGTCTGTTTCCATGCTGTACATCTCTATGACTCCATAAAATTGGAAAAATTTAATACAGATTGTTGATCAGGGTCAGCACTTATTATAACACAGGGCACAATCAATGGTTTGGCTCCATCAATGGGTAGCTATTCACTGTTCAGGAGTCGTTTCTGTGAGGTCCAATGCATTAGGCTGAGGTAAGAGTCTTGATAGCTTTATTTTCAGGTAATCTGAAGCATATTTATACAAAAATGCAGCCAGATCTGACAAATGTTTCCTACGAGGACACAAAGCTATCTTCTTCAACTCTAGCCACTTTAGCATCAGACTCAGATGCACAGCACAGACAAAGCAAGCTTTACGCAGTTACCCAATCAATAGTGAGCTGTCAAGAGATCTTGCTTATGTGTTTCTGTGACTCACAAACTATATCCAAAGCACTTTGAAATTATTGCACAAAAATATCGGTCTCCTTGTTGGCATCATTTTGCCAGTAACCAAACAAAACTATCAAGTGGATTGATTTCTCAGAGCAGTCAAAACCTATTAACATCAACTGCTTGGCTTCAACTTAAAAGAATCCCAAGCAAAAACATCAATATTATTTATAAAAGCAATAGTTGAAGAGAGATATCAGAAGAGTAATGTAAATTCTTAATTTTCTGACATTTGTTTGTTTTTTACCTGTATATTTGAATATTATTGATTTGTTAATTTTAATTAACAAAATCACCATCAAAGTTTCGCAATAATTAATCTCTTCTGCGAAGGGTATATTGCATCAAATGCTCTGCAGTGAACTGTCAATGACTGCCAGAATAAAATAAAATCACTAGAGCACAGCAAAATTGAAAGCATGCATCATGCCTATCATATTAAGATTTCAAGGCAGTAATCTAAACTCAAGGCTCAACCGTTGGTTATAAACTGTTTATTGTTGATTATGGACTGAATTACTGCCTCACAATCATTTCTAGGAATTTGTTTTTCTTAGATATGAGATTATTATTGTTATAAGTTAATATTTTTAGCATAATTTGTAAACGATAATCCAACATGAACTATGGGCGTGTTTGAAACAACATTTGTTCAGCAAACCTCTTGATAGTGGTGAGTTAATAAAAAAACAATTTATTTATATTAATTTGGCTGCCTTTGAAATGTATGTTGTTATCAGCAATCTGTAATTCCCTTTTCATTGACATTTTTTTTCTACTGATATTATGCTTATGCATTGGCAGTTTATGAATACCCTTTTAAAATTATTTCCCACTGTTCTGTGTTCTCAGAACCTATTAACTCTCTATGCACTTCCAGCTACTACGAGAGTTGTAGAAGACATCACTTATTTCGGATATGTATAAAAATGATCATTTAAAAGGTGGCAAAGTAACTACCATCTATTCATAGAATAATTGCAAGCAGTTTCTCCTGTAAAAAGCAATGCTGTTTCTTCTAATTAATGCCTTTTTTTTGCAAATATGATAGAATGTCACAGTTGAAATAGCAGCAACCATTAGAATAAAGTTTATTCCAAATAGAGGACACAGGATATATAACATATAAATTTTGTGCAACCATGTTATAAAATTGCTAACCAACAGTTTAAGATTTCTATACTTTATAAGGAAGACAAAAGCAAATGATTACTTTTATAGGTTAATTGGTTATGCTGCTTTTGTTGGTGTTAGGGACAATGCTAACACTGATTCACACTCACAACTAGTGAATTTCTCTTATTCATGAAGTACTGAATAATTGGAATGGAAGGGCAGAATATAATGTCCCCCCCTGAGGTATGTTTCAAGGCATGTTCCATTTAATAGGGTGAGAGGGTGGTGTGTGGGCATTCACCATTTTCCCACCTCAACCTCAGTTAGGAAGGGGCTGGAAGGTGGGCAGGAAGCCATCAAACTCTACAGTCAATTGAGGCCCTTGAGTGCATGTTAAAGAACCTACCAGGGCCTCAGCCTGTCTTTGATGGTATTCACCCAGTGGCAGCAGGGAAATTGCCATGGTCTTGGTGGCAGCTGCTTCTACTCGCAATGCCTTCGATGGATTGCTCCCAGTCTCTGAGTGAATGGCAACTCTAAGGTACTCCTGAGCCTTTAATCCCTGGAGACCCATTGCTGAATACTTATACGTATTTTCACAATAACCTGCTCAGAGATATTATTACACACCTTGAACAGGTGAAACCTGAACCCATATCTTATGTATCAGAGATAGGGACACTACCACTGCCAGAAGAACCCTCCCATGCTGAATATATCAAGGCATTTAATTTTTAAAAATCTGAAACTGAACCCTCATTAACTGACTCAGGAAATACACAATAATTATTATGAGAGAAAAACTACAAGGCAGACTAATAGGCTTTGTCAGAAGTCACATGACACCAGGTTATAGTCCAACAGGTTTATTTGCAATCACAAGCTTTCAGAGCGCTGGTCTTTCATCTGATGCAGGAGGAGTGCTCCTAAAGCTTGTGATTTTAAATAAACCTGTTGGACTATGACCTGATGTCATGTGACTTCTGACTTTGTCCACCCCAGTCCAACACCAGCACCTCCACCTGATGGGTTGCATCCTAGGATATGAAAGGAAATGGCTACAGAGATAGTGGATGCACTGTAACTAATCTTCCAAGAATCCTTATATTTGGGGAAAGTCCCAGATGATTGAAAAAACACCAATTTAACATAATTATTCAAAAAGGGAAGAAGACAGCAAACAGTTAACCACAGGAGAGTTTGTATAAAAATCTATCATTGATAAAATGCTAAAGGATATAAAAGCACAGCATTTAGAAATACTAAAGTAAATCAAACAGCCTCAGCATGGTTTCATGAAGGGGAAAGCATGCCTGACAAATTTATCACAGTTCTTATTAGGAGAACCAGGAGATGTAATCTATTTGGATTTCCAAAAGGCATTCAGTTAGGAGCCATGAATAAGGCTACTTAATAAGGCAAGACTCCAAGATGTTGGATTGGTCCATTAGCATGAGGAAGTTAACACAAAGACTGATAAGGGCAGAGCATTTGCTGTTGTTTACTTGGACTTCAGTAAAACCTGGTTGACTAATTAGTAAAGTTAGCTCACATGAGATTTAGAGTGAACCTGTCAATTGGCTTAATTGCAGGAGACTGAAAGTGGTGGTAGAGTGTTGCTTTTTGGATTGGAGGCTTGTCACCAGTAGTGTTCCACAGGGATCAGTTCTAGCTCTTTTTTTTTGTCATTTATATAAATGATTTGAATGTGAATATAGAAGGCATGATTAGTAAACTTGAGGATGACACAAAAATTGATGGTATTAGTAGACAGTGAAGAAGGTTTTCTAAAATTACAAAGGGATCTTGATCAAATGGGTCAATGGACCGAAAAATAGCAGATCAAGTTCAATTTGGATAAATGCAAGGTATTGTATTTTGTTACAACAATCAGGGCCAGGACTTATACAATTAATGGTAGGGTGTTGGGTAGTGTTGTAGAATAGAAGGGGTTCAGGTACATAATTCTTTGAAGCTTACATCACATATAGAGAGGGTGGTTAAAAAGATGCTTAGCATGCTTGCCTTCATTGCTCAGCCCTTTGAGTATAGGAGTTGAGATGTTATGTTGAGGTTACCCAGGATGTTGGTGAGGCTGCTCTGGGCGTACTGCATCCAGTTTTGGTCACCCAGTTACAGGAAGGATATTATTAAGCTATAGCGGTTTCAGAAGAGATTTACCAGGTTATTGCTGCATAGGGAAGATTTGAGTTATAAGGAAAGGCTGGACAGGCTGGGACTTGTTTCACTGAATCACAGGATGTTGAGAGGTAACCTTAGGACGTTTATAAAATAATGAGGGAAATAAATAGGGTTAATGATAGGTCCCTTTTCCTTAGGATGGGGGATTTCAAGACTGGGGACACATTTGTAAGGTGAGAGATTTAAAAAATACGAAGGGCAAATTTTTAATACAGAGGGTGGTTCGCATGCAGAATAAACTTCTTAAGGAAGTGATGGATGCGGGCACAATTGCAATGTTTAAAAGTCACTTGAATAATTACATAACTGGGAAAGGTTTGGAGGGATATGGGCCAGGAGCAGGATGTTGGGACTAGTTTAGTTTTGGATTATGGTTAGCATAGACTGGTTGGACCAAAGGAACTGTTTCCATGTTCTATGATGCTGTAATAAAAGACAGAAATTTGGATAAAGGGTCCATTTTCAGGCTAGCAATGTGTAACCAGTGGAGTACCACAGAGTTGAGTGCGAGACCATAATTATTTGCATTATGTATTTTAATGACTTGGGTGATGGAAATGAATGTATTACAGCCAAATTTGCAGATGACACAAAAATATATGCAAAGGAAAATAATGATAATAACATGACTCTACTGAGGAACATAGGCAAGTTGAGTGAATGAGTGAAAACTTGTCAGGTGGAATGTGACGTGGGAGAATGTGAGGGCGTACACTTTGGTGGGAAGAATTAAAGACCTGAATATTATGTAAATGGGGTAAGACTGCAGAAAACTTCAACGCAGAGGAATTTGGAAATCCTTGTGCATGAATCACTAAAACAAGCTCGCATCCACATTCAGCAGGTAATACAGAAGGAAAATGGAATGTTAGTCTTTATCTCAAATAGAATGGAATATAAAAGCAGGAACTTCTTACTAAAACTATATTAGGCACTACTCAGACCACAGCTGGGATATTATGAACAGTTTGTTAATCCTAGAATCCCTACAGTGTGAAAACAAGCCATTCGGCTGAACAATTACACACCTACCCTCCAAAGGATAACCCACTCAGACTCATTCCCCTACCCTATATTTCCCCCTGACTAACGCACCTAACCTACAACTCCCTGAACACTATGGGCAATTTAGCATGGTCAATTCACCTAACTTGCGCATCTTTGGATTGTGGGAGGAAACTGGAGCAAACTCACGCAGACACAGAGAGAATGTGCAAATGTCACACAGACAGTTGCCTGAGGCTGGAATTGAACTCAGGTCCCTGGCATTGTGAGGCAATAGTGCTAACCACTGAGCCACCGTAGCACCCCAACTAAGTAAAGAAAGATATATTGATATTGGAAGCTGTCCAGAGAAGGTTCTTTTGGTTGATTCCAGACATGGGGGATATTCTTATGATGTGAGGTTGGTCTTGTAATCATTGGAGTTTAGAAGGAAAAAAAGGAGACTTCATTGAAACATATTAGATTCTCAGGGGGTTTGACAGAGTAAATGCTGAGAGGTTGTTTGCCCTTTGCTGAAGTTAGGACAAAAGGACATAATCTCAGAGTAAGGGGTCATCCAGTTAGGACACAGATCAGGATGAATTTCTTCTCTCAGAAGATTGCGAATCTGTGGAATTCTTTACTGCAGTAGGCAGTTGAGGGTGGATCATTAAGAATATTCAAGACTGAGGTAGACAGATTTTTAATCAGCTAGGGAATTAAGGGCTATGGGTAAAAGTCAGAAACGTAGAAGGATCAACAGATCAGCCGTGATCGCTTTGAATGGTAGAGCAGACTCGATGAATCGAATGGCCTACTTCTGTCCTACATGATCTCTTTAGGTGGGCCCTCCTGAAAGGATGCTTTGCAAGGTTCTCCTGAATCTCAAGAAGGTCAATAAGCCCCCTGCTGCCTGTGTTGCTCATCACTCGAACAGGCTTTTTTACCTTCAAAGAAAAACAAATTGACAAATTCCGCTGCCTTGCATGGGAGAAAAAGAGAAAATCCTCTACTGTCACCAGTTCATTTGTCAGTTTTACCTCAGAGCCTGATCAAAAACAGTTGTTCTTAAATATTCCCGAATATTTAAATTAAAAATCAACCAGAAGTTTATTCTCAGCTCCCAACTCTCTGGATGAAATGTCAATACAGAACATAAAGAAATTAAAATTAGTAACCAGGGAAAGCCATGTGGCCCTCTGACCTTTTTGTCATTCAACAAGATCATATCTAACTTTCTACCTCAACCTCACCTTTCCATACTATGTGTATTGCCCTTAATTTCCTTAGTGCATAATGATCTATAGGCTGGATATTTATCAGAGTGGGTTATGAAGGAAAAAAATATACTAGAAGAACAAAAGGCTAAACTTTTGGAAGAAATGGAGGAATCCAGGGCATAAAACCTAAAGTTTCAAAACAAGCTGCAAAGTCTTAAGCACCGAAACTGTAAATGCCAAGAAGATTTGAATCAGTGGAAACAGCTTGAAGAGGATCAATCAGCCTTTTAGTGCTTTTCCCTTTCAGCTAAACTTTAAAAGCTCTCAGAACAAGGAACAAAACAAAGAACAACATTGGTACAGCTCAGGAGCAGGCCCTTCAGCCTACTAAGACTGCACCAACTTTCGATACCTTTCTAAACAAAAATCTTTTGCCTCTATGCGATCCATATCCTTCTATTGCCTGCCTATTCATATACCAGTCAAGCCACCGCTTAAATGTTGCTATTGTATCCACCTCCACCACCTCTTCTGTTAACATATTCCTGGCACTTACCACTCTGCATGTAAAAAACTTGCCTCTCCCATCTCTTTTAAACTTACCCCCTTTTACCTTAAACCGAAGTGCCCGAGTAATTAAGATTTCTACCCTGGGAAAATGACTTTGATTATCGATTCTATCCATGCTTCTCATAATTTTGGAAACTCCTATCAGGTTGCTTCTCATCCTTTGATGTTAAAGTGAAAGCAAACTAAATTTGTCCAATCTCTCCACATAGCTAATAAACCAGGCAACATCATGAAAAACAATTTCTGTAACCTTTCCAAACCCTCCACATCCTTCTGGTGGTGTGGCGACCAGAATTCTACACAAAATTCCAAATGTGGCCCAACTAAAGTTCTACACAGCTGTAACATGACTAGCCAATTTTTATACTCTGTGCCCTGACTGATGAAGACAAGCATGCCATATGCCTTCTAGACCACCTTATCTACTTGTGTTGCCACTTTCAGGGAACTGTGGGCTTATATGTTTAGATCCTCCTGTTGATGTCAATGTTTCTAAGGAACCTACCATTTACTCTATACTTCTCTTCTGCATTAGATCTCCCAAAATGGATCACCTTGCATTTGTCCAGATTAAATTCCATCTGCCAATTCTCCATCCAAGTCTCTAGCCTATCTATATTTACTAGGGCAATCCTCCTCACCATCAGCAGTTCTCCCAATCTTTGTGTCCTCCGTAAATTTACTAATCAGACCACCTACTTTCACCTCCAAATGACAGGGGTCCCAGTGCTGATCGATGCAGAATACCACTGTTCACAGATCTCTAATCTGAAAAATATCCTTCCACCACTACTCTCTGTCTTCTATGACTGTGCCAGTTCTTACAAGCTCAGTGCGGATCCCATGTGACTTCACATTTAGTATCAGTCTGCCATGAGTCACCTTGTGAAAACTCTTGCTAAAGTCCATATAGACTTACTCACCTCCCTGCCCTCATCAATCATCTTTGCCACTTCCTCAGAAAACTCAATCAAGTTTGTAATTCATGGTCTTTCCTGTACAAATCCATACTGCCTATTGTTAACAAATCCATATTTTTTCAAATATGAATAAATCCTTTCCTTAAAAACCTTCTCCAATAATTTCCCTACTACTGACGTAAGACTCACCAGCCTGTAATTTCCTGGATTATCCCTGTTGCCTTTCATAAACAAACGAAAGACTTTGGCTATTCTCCAGTACTTTGGGACCTCTCCTGTGCCTAAAGAGAATACAAAGATTTCATATAAGGCCCTAGCAATTTCCTTAGCTACCTTCCTTAACATTCTGGGATAGATCCCATCAGCTCCGGCAGAATTGTCTACCTTAATTTTTTTCAAAACATCTTTTCATAGGAGCTAATTACTGCAGATGCTGGAATCTGTACTGGAATGTGTTGTCCAATCCATGCGCAAGCACAATCCCGACTTGCCCTTAGTTGGTTAACACAGCATACGGCTCACATGCCATGTGTTTGTCCTCAGCAGGCTGCAATGCTCCAGTGAATCACAGCACAAATTGAAGGAACAATACCTCATCTTCAGACTAGGCACTTTCCAACCTTCTGGACTTAACACTGAGTTGAACATCTTCAGATTATGAACTTTTTTGCGATTTTTTCCTTTCTTTGAGTTTTACTTGTTGCATTCTGTTTATCCCTAATCTGTTCCTTCCTGATTTCCCTGGAGAAGCTGGTGGTGAGCTAGTTTCTTTAAATGCCGCAGTCCATGAGATGTAAGCACTGTAACAGCATTCCAGGATTTTGACATGTGACGGTGAAGGAATGATGATTTAATCACAAGTCTGGATGGTATATGGCAGAGAGGGCAACTTGCAAGTTGTGCTGCTCCCATCAGATGAGTAGAGGCCACAGATTTGGACTGTGCGGTCAAAGGAGACTTGGTAATTTACTGCAGTGAATCTTGTTGATGGTATACCTTGTGGCCTATGTTGGTGGTGAAGAAAGAGAGTTTCTAAAGTGGTGGGTGAAGTGCCAATCGAGTTGACTGTTTTATCGGGTGGATAGTGGTGAATTCTTGAGTGTCCTAAGATTTGCTCTCATTCATGAAAGTGGAAAGCATTCCATCACACCCGTGACTTAGACCTTGCAGTTCGTGGATAGATCTTGAGGACTCAGGAGGTAGAAATGCAGGACTGAGGACCACGCATAGTCTATTTGGCCCTTCGAGCTTGCCCCACTAATCATTAAGATGATCTGATTGTTGTCTTAGCTCGACTTTTCTGTAAGTACCTCATAATGCCCAATTCCCTTCTCTATAAACACACATACATATTATTCAAGTAGGCTGCATATCTATTGCTTGTCACATTATTGGGGTAATTTCTGACCTGCAGATATTGGCTAGTACTGATATAAAAAGGTTAAACATGACTTTAAGATTTACATTGCTGCTTTCTTCAAATTTTTGCTTTTAACTGAAGGAACAATTTTAATTTGGATTTTATTTTTTAAAAATAAAAGAATATTCAGTTAAGCATAAAAGTAGACCTCAAGGAGAGAACGCAGGATTCAAAGTTTGATGAACCTTTCGTGCTTTCCTCAGAAGATGTTAACTTCTCATAAATAAACAAGTTATAAGAAGCAGTATACCTCTGTGTGCAATGTTACACTAATATGTCCTGAATTGTGACTGCACTTTATATTGGCATTTGTACTTGAAAATATTAACTGAGCCGTGATCTAGCTTTACTTATTGTTAATAACCATAACCAAAGGGTGGAAAATGTGAAGTGGCAGTAATTCCACTTGGGACAAATTCATGGAGGTCAAGAACCATTGGCATTAAAACTTCTCAACCATCACTGTATTTTGAAAAACCTAAATTAATGACTGTTGCATTTAAATTTAAATTAAGCAGCATTATTTGATAGAAGCCAAAACAGTTTTTATAATAGTTCTCATGGATAAAAGTAGATTTTTTTTCTCATACTGTAACAAACTTTTCCATTCTTCGAATCTGTTATATGCCCTTATTGAGCTGCTGCTGCTGTTATTTATTCTTGCCAGAGGATCTGCTGTCATGGTATGCCATGCTTGTCAGCCTTGTGCCATCTTTACATGTCCACCATTAGCACTCTCATTGTGGCATCTGTTATCAAATTACTTAAGTCAACCTCTTTTCTGCTGCCCTCCACTTTGCCCATCTCTATACATTACTCCGTTTTTTTTATTTATTATTTCTCTTTTCACTGCCTGCCTGAAAACACGAGGATTGACCAATATTGCTGTTCATTGGGTTCATATATTAAGATTGCAGGTGAGATGTTATGGCAAGGTCCTTTTGAAGACATTGTGAAAAGATTGTTCTGCATCAAATTATGGAGAGATGAGTTCATCAAGCCAATCGATCTATTACAAGTATATCCTGCGTATATTTCTCTTCGTAATCTTCAGAAATTGGATTTTGTTTTAACTTCTGTCTTTAAGGTCTAACAAAAATGTAATGCAATTTCAAAATAATTTTAATGTGATTCATTTGAATCAAAGTTGGTAATTCATTAGACGTGTTAAATAGATCAAAATATATGATATGTGGATGCATTCTAGTTGATGACATTAAAACTAGAAAACTATAAGGATAATAGAATTCAATTAACATTTTAGTCTTAATTTTTTTCAGCATAAAAGGATCAGATATCAGACAACTACCTGAATGTGAATCCTAATGAATGATCACCATACATTATATACGAAAAATATGTATTTCACTAAATTTACATTCTTTCTGCCCAAACTTTCCTTTTTAATCAACTTTTGCTCATTGACCCTCATACAGATAAAAGCCAAAATTAATGATTATTTCCATGTAAACTTTTGGAAATTAGATTTTCGAGATCTGAATGTGTATGCATATCCCATATGGTTTTGCAACTTAAAGAAAAGAACCGTCAGACTGTAAAAAATGATCTAATCATAAAATGTAAAATTTATTGATGGTGCACTTATTTTTACAGTATAATTTTTAAATGAATATAAAGTGAATAGAATGACTGTTGTAGCATGAAACAGATACTCTACAGCATTATTTCAGAGTGGTACAGTGGATATAATTTTGATTTTACACTGTTAGTTAAGATCTTTAATTGAAAGTTCACGATGGACTCGCATTAAATTGAGCTGTGCATTAGAGGATAGTTTTACAGTCGTGTTTCTATTGTACTGGACTCATCAATGCCTCTATTGGTAGCAGCATAAAAATAGTGGGAGAGTTTGGCATCTTGGGCAATTTTCCAAGATACTTTTTAAGTCTTATATTATACAGGTTCCATCAATATTCAGCTCACTGGTGAAGTGTGGTATGATAGTGAGTCAAATAATAAACATACGTTAGGTAAAATATAAAAGACAATTTAAACACATTCACTGCATGAAGATTATAAAAGATTCTTTAATCCACTAACAACAGTTTTTATAAACATTAAAGCTTAGCTAAATGAACTATTTAAACTGGATACTTCTCCAATGTTACTAATCCATCATGATATTGTTGTAGAGTTTAACTCCAAAAATCTACTCAGCTGGGTAATGCATTCAGTTCAAAGAACTCGTACTGTTAACTTTTTGTGACCATGTAACATCAATTTCTTTGCTTCCTAGACACAGAGCGATCTAATCTCTTTACGACCTCTCAAACTCAATAGTTTTGCCCATGTGGATCTTCTGAAGCTGTTGGCCAGTTCCACTGCCACTCTGCAGCTTTTCAGCCGACATCAATGGCTATGGTTTGCACTTCATGGCCCTAGCTCTTCTTTGCTGTTCCACCAATCTGGCTCCTGATTTGCTCTCTTTCTGTCTCCACTCGGCTGCATAATGCACTTTACATGCCCAGGAGGCATCACGCAGTGTAACCAATGCTTCATTGTAGCTGAGTGACAAACTACAGGAAAGGTGTGGGTTTGTAGGCGAATGGGGAATGGTAGTCATGGATATCATATTTAGACAAATCTGCCAGAGACAGCCCAAGCAGGAAGGGAATGTCTATGATATCTCTCTCTTCTACTTTAATGTCCTGCTGCTCCTCATACTCTCACTGTTTTTCACTCCTGCTCTTGAACTACTTGTCATAACATTATGGCACAGCTGATTTTTCAATGGGTTGAGGCTAAGTTTCTATGGCAGTACAGATACCAGCTCTGCTGAAGAATGCAGTAGTCCTGCTGGCTGGTCTGGGCAATGGAAACTTTGTCTGAGAATATCAATAGTCTGCTCTGTCACATTTGATGTGACAGTATGGTTCTAACTTTATGCACGCTGCCCATGGGTTCTTTTGCACCAGAACCATCAGCCTGTGCCCAACTTGGAGCCCTTCTTGACAACAACCATCTTTTGTTTTGCTGTGGTGGCCTGGAGGTAACTGTTCCCCTACTATTCCAGCATCTTACAGCAACTTGCCTTGCACAGTATTCTCTGTACTCATCGTCTCTGCTCACTGTATGCCAAAGGGGCTGTTTATCATTACATGTCAGGAAACAGTTGGCTTGTGCACAGTCTGAACTCAAGAAATGTCTTCCAGCACTTGTCAAACGAATCTCAGACTTCTTCAATTTGAAACAATTAAAGGACACATTAATCACTTACAAAATTGTAGCAATAGCCAGAAAAAATCAATTAGCGATTAATCAGTAACCAGTTGATAATTCATGCCAGTAGCTCTGTTCAATGAGTCCTTCTTGGGGCTGAAAGCATGTTCATCCGTACACATTTAAGAGGCAGCATTCGCTCCAAACTGACAGCCCTAGTATCAACTTGTATTGCACGCTCACTGACCGATATTGACTTACATCTGACAGTCATTCACTGTATTCACTATGCAGTTGGCAATATTCGCTTTAGAAGTGTAAACATGCATTTGCCTCGGACAGCATTTTTAGCAATTTTAGCACCTGAATAATGGAAGCTACTGATCTGCAGTCTGTACCCTCTACGTAATATTGCAGCAATCTGAGGACTACATGGGAACCAGTTTAAGCCTCCACAGGCAGAGCAATCTCCAAAATATTGCTGAGAATGTTAGACTCAGTCCTTGCTGTACTCCAGCAAGCATCTGCATTTTTATTAACTTATCCCTTTGCTTGTCAGGAACAGCAATGGGCCGGTTACTGAGTATACCTAATGTACAGAATCGTGCAGTTGGATATGGCATGCATAACTTGAACCTGTATGTAATGAAGCATATATGATGCAAATGTCTGGAATTTAATCATGCCTGAGAAAGCATACATAAATAACTTCACAGAATTATTCTGGTGCATTAGGAAGCCTTCAGCTTATTGTGCCTGCCCAGCTATATTATCGAGTCTGATTCTATTAGTGGGCGGCACGGTGGCACAGTGGTTAGCACTGCTGCCTCACAGCGCCTGAGACCCGGGTTCAATTCCCGCCTCAGGCGACTGACTGTGTGGAGTTTGCACGTTCTCCCCGTGTCTGCGTGGGTTTCCTCCGGGTGCTCCGGTTTCCTCCCACAGTCCAAAAGATGTGCAGGGTCAGGTGAATTGGCCATGCTAAATTGCCCGTAGTGTTAGGTAAGGGGTAAATATAGGGGTATGGGTGGGTTTCGCTTCGGCGGGTCGGTGTGGACTTGTTGGGCCGAAGGGCCTGTTTCCACACTGTAATGTAATGTAATCTAATCTAATCTAATCTATTATCTAGTGCCAATCTCCTGCCTTTTCCCCATATTCCTGCAGACCATTACTTACCAATAAACCATCCAGTGCCCTCTTGAGTGCTTCCAGCTATCCAGCTAGATGAGCTCGCCTTGTTTCGTGCGGACAGAAATGCAGTTCTGTGTGGTAAGGCTCGGGGTGGGGGTCTGTGCATCAACATGAAATGGTACAAAGGCTCCGTGCTAGTCTCCAGTGACTGATTATCAGTGGGGGAGTTTGTGACTGTTAGGTGCAGACCTTTTATTTGCCACAGAATTCACTGCTGTCCTTATACGTAGGGTATATATTCCTCCCAGTGCCAATGCTAAGGAGCATTGTTGGAGATGTTGGAGTTGTTGGAGATTTCAACCATGTGAATCTCACGACTGTGCTCCCTAAGTTCCATCAGCATGTGGACTTTGTGACGAGAGGGAGGAACACACTGGATCTGGTTTATACAAACATCCCCGACACATACAGGGCAGAGCCCTGGGCCCACCTCGGCTCCTCAGATCACATTCCTGTTATGCTAATCTCAGTATACAGACCGCTCGTCATACGTGTCAAACCGGTTCTCAAGCAGGTGAAAACCTGGCCTGTAGTAGCCATTCAAGACTGTTTTGAGTGTACTGACTGGTGTGTTCAGGGAGGTGGCAACTGATGGTGATTCCATCAACTTAGAGGAATACACAGTGTCAGTGATTTGCTACATTCGCAAGTGCATTGACGACGTCACTGTGTCCAGGACCATCACTTCTTGCCCCAACCAGAAGCCGTGGATGATCACAAAGGTGTGTGTGTGTGCTACTGAGGACCTTCAGAGCAGATGACGAGGCGGCCCTAACAACAGTGAGGGCCAACCTGACCCGGGCCATCAAAGAGGCAGACCGTGCACACACAGAGAATACACAGTCACTTTCAGGACAGCAGCGATATGTGGAGCATGTGGAAGAGCATCCAGGCCATCACCAACCACAGAACAGAATCGCCTGTTTGTGCCGGTGATGCCTCCCTCCCGGATGAATTGAGCAACTATGCACGGTTTGAGGCACAAAATGACGTGGCACCGAGGAAGTCCACCCCTCCCTCCCAATGACAAGGTGCTGTGTCTTACCACAGCCGACTCGAGGAAATCCCTATGCAGAGTCAAACCACATAAGGGTGCTAAACAAGATAACATCCCTGGCAGAGTGCTCAGAGGATGCTCTGATATACTGATGATGTTCTCACAGACATCTAGAACATAGAACATAGAACATAGAAGAATACAGCGCAGTACAGGTCCTTCGGCCCTCGATGTTGCGCAGATCCAAGCCCACCTAACCTACACTAGCCCACTATCCTCCATATGCCTATCCAATGCCCGCTTAAATGCCCATAATGAGGGAGAGTCCACCACGGCTACTGGCAGGGCATTCCATGAACTCACGACTCGCTGAGTAAAGAACCTACACCTAACATCTGTCCTATACCTACCCCAC
>NC_057712.1:61656981-61747825 GCF_004010195.1 Chiloscyllium plagiosum | reverse complement strand
CCATCAACTACTACCTTCTGTCTTCTTCCAGCCTGCCAATTCCTAATCCAAACCTCCAACTCACCCTCAGTGCCATACCTCCGTATTTTTTGCAGTAGTCTATCATGGGGAACCTTATCAAACGCCTTACTAAGATCCGTATACACCACATCTACCGCTTTACCCTCGTCTACCTCTTTAGTCACCTTCTCAAAGAATTCCATAAGGTTTGTGAGGCACGACCTGCCCTTCACAAAATCGTGCTGACTATCCTTGATCACATTATTCCTATCCAGATGTTCATAAATCCTATCCCTTACAATTCTCTCTAAGATTTTGCCCACAACAGAAGTGAGACTCACCGGCCTATAGTTACTAGGGTTATCCCTACTCCCCTTCTTGAACAAGGGAACCACATTTGCTAGCCTCCAATCTTCTGGCACTACTCCTGTAGACAACGAGGACATAAAAATCAAGGCCAATGGCTCAGCAATCTCCTCCCTTGCTTCCCAGAGAATCCTAGGATAAATACCATCAGGCCCAGGGGACTTATCTATTTTCACCCCTTCCAGTATTTCCAACACCTCTTCTCTACATACCTCAAAGCCATCCATTCTACTTAATTGTGACTCAGTATTCACATCGACAACAATGTCCTGTTCCTGAGTGAATACTGACGAAAAGTATTCATTCAGTGTCTCCCCAACTTCTTCAGCCTCCACATGCAACTTCCCACTACTATCCTTGACTGGACCTATTCCTACCCTGGTCATTCTTTTATTCCTGACATACCTATAGAAAGCCTTAGGGTTTTCCCTAATCCTACCAACTAAGGACCTTTCATGTCCCCTCCTTGCTGCTCTTAGCTCTCTCTTCAGGTATCTCTTCTTTAGCATCTCCCTGAGCTGTGCCATATTTCCAATGTGCTTCAAGGCCACTACCATCATCCCTGTGCCAAAGAAGTCTTCAAAGTCCTGTCTCAATGACTACTGCCCCATTGCACTAACATCCATCATCATAAGGTGTTTTGTGAGGCTCGTGATGAGGCATATTAAGACCCTGCTGCCCCCACCCCCCTCACTGGACACCCTGCAGTTCAGGTATCGTCCCAACCACTCAACTGTTGATGCCATTTCCACCACCCTCCATCTGGCCCTTACCCACCTGGAGAAGAAGGACACCTATGTCAGATTACTGTTCATAGATTTCAGTTCTGCATTTAACACTATCATTCCTCAGCACCTGATTGGAACACTGAGTCTGCTGGGCCTAAATACCTCCCTTTGTAACTGGATCCTGGTCTTCCTAACTGGGAAACCTCAGTCAGTTTGGAATGGGAAGAGTATCTCCAACACCATCACACTGAGCACAGGGGCCTCCCAGTGCTGTGTGCTCAGTCCATTGCTATTCACATTGCTGACACATGACTGTACAGCGATGCCAGAGTGAATCACATCATCAAGTTCGCTGATGATACGACTGTAGTGTGTCTCATCAGCACAAACGACACGTTAGCATACAGAGAGGAGGTGCTGCGGCTAACTGACTGGTGCAGAGCCAACGACCTGTCTCTGAACATGGACAAAATGAAACAGATGGTTCAGGAGGGTACGGAGCGATCACTCTCTGTTGGACATCGATGGCTCACCCGTGGATATCGTGAAGAGCACCAAATTTCTTGCCTTCGACCTGGCGGAGAATCTCACCTGGTCTCTCAATACTTGTGCCATAGTCAAGAAAGCCAGCAGCATCTCTACTTCCTGTGCAGGCTGAGGAAAGCCCACCTCCCACCCTCATCTTCATCACATTCTCCACAGGGTTCATTGAGAGTACTCTGAGCAGCTGTATCACTGCCTGGTTCGGGAATTGCACCGTCTTGGATCGAGCGAATCTAACATGGATAGTGAGGACAGCTGAGAAGATCATCGGGGTCTCTCTTGCCTCCATTACAGACGGTTACACTACATGCCGCATCCAAAAGTCTAACAGCATGGTGGAAGACCCCTCATACCCCTCACTCAAATTCTTCTCCCTCCTGCCATCTGACAGAAGATACCGGAGCATTCGGTCTATCACGGTCAGACTGTGCAACAGTTTTATCCCCAGGCCATCAGGCTGCTTAACACTATATGATCAGGCTCTATTCCATCTGAAACACTTTGCATGACTTTAAAGTTGCTGATAGACAATGTTTTATTATTTATCATTCTTTATTACACTGTAATTTGTACACCACTGTGCCTATAGCCTTGACATGTCAGGAATTACTGGGCTATCTTGCATATTTTGCACTTATTATGCACAAGTGTGTAGCTTTGTGCTGTCAGTGTAGCATCTTCGGTACTGGAGAAAAGCTGTCTCGTTTTTACTGTATCAGTTGTACATAAATACAACAAATAAAGCTAGTCTTGACTCTTCAACTGAAACTGCCTCCACCATATTTCCAGGCAGTGCTTCCCATATCATGACAATTCACTGTGTCAAACACTCATCTCACATTAACCTTGCTTTGTTTATGCATCACTTTAAATCTTTGCCCTTTCATTCCTCTTTGTTTTGCAAGTGGAAATAAGTTACCTATCAACTATCTACTTTGTCCAACCTACTCCTGATTTTATAAACCTCAATCAGATCTCCTCTCAGCCTTCTTTACTCGAGGGAGAGCAGTCCCGACTTCTTCAATGTCTCATCATCGTGGAAGTTTCTCATACCTGGAGCCATTCTCGTAAATTACTTCTGAACTCTCTCCAAAACATTTGCTTGTTTCCGACAATATACACAATATTCTAGCTGAGGTCTAACAAGAGCATTGTACAAGGTCAGCATCACCTCCTTGCGCTAATATTCTTGCACTGCTCCTCGGATGCTGCCTGACTGGCTGTGATTTTCCAGCGCCACACTCTTAAATGAGAGCATTATATGCTTTATTTACTGTTTCTCCCTCTCTCCTGCTACCTTCAGTAATCTCTGCACATATATACTCAGGATCCTCTGCTCCTGCACTCCCTTTAGAATTGTATCCCTAAATTTTACATTGTCTTTCAGTGTTATTTCAATAGGTTGCAATTCTCTGCATTGAACCTCCCTAGTCTTGCTGCACTCTCCTGTCCCAATTTACAGCCAGTCAGGTAGTAATCTTGTTTTTGCTTCCAAAGTGAATATTTATCCAAATTATACTGCATCTGCCATTGATTTGCCCACTCACCCAATCTGTCCGGATCCTGCTGAAGGATCTCTGCATCCACATCACAGTTCACCCTCCCACACAACTTGGTATCATCTGCCAACTTTGAGATGTTATATTTTGTTTCCTCATTAAATTATTGATATGTTGTGAGATTTGGTTGCAAGCATAAGAGGTACAATTAGTAAGTTTGCAGATGACACCAAAATTGGAGGTGTAGTGGACAGCGAAGAGGATTACATTCAATTACAACAGGATCTGGACCAGATGGGCCAATGGGCTGAGAAATGGCAGATGGAGTTTAATTCAGATAAATGCGAGGTGCTGCATTTTGGGAAAGTAAATCTCAGCAGGACTTATACACTTAATGGTAATGTCCTAGGGAGTGTTGCTAAACAAAGAGACCTTGGGGTGCAGGTCCAGAAAAGATTTACAAGGATGTTGCCAGGGTTGGAGGATCTGAGCTATAGGGAGAGGCTGAATAGGCTGGGGATGTTTTCCCTGGAGCGTCGGAGGCTAAGGGGTGACCTTATAGAGGTTTACAAAATTATAGGGGCATGGATACGATAAATAGACAAAGTCTTTTCCCTGGGGTCGGGGAGTCCAGAACGAGAGGGCATAGGTCTATGGTGAGAGGGGAAAGATATAAAAGAGACCTAAGGGGCAACTTTTTCACGCAGAGAGTGGTACGTGTATGGAATGAGCTGCCAGAGGATGTGGTGGAGGCTGGTACAATTGCAACATTTAAGAGGCATTTGGATGGGTATATGAATAGGAAGGGTTTGGAGGGATATGGGCCGGATGCTGGCAGGTGGGACTAGATTGGGCTGGGATATCTGGTCGGCATGGACGGGTTGGACCGAAGGGTCTGTTTCCATGCTGTACATCTCTATGACTCTATGACTCTAGCTGGAATCCCAGCACTGATCCCTGTGGCACCCCACTAGTTACTCCCTGCTAATTTGAAAAGGACCCATTAATTCCTACTCTTTGTTTCCTCTTTGCTCACCAGTTTTCTATCCATCTCAATACACTTCCCCCAATAACATGATCTTTAATCTTGCACAATAATCTCTTATTCGGGACTTTGTTAAACACTTTCTGAAAGTTCAAATATACCACATTGACTGTTTCCCCCTTGTCAACTTTACTAGTTGCATCTTCATAGAATTCCAACCAATTTGTCAAGCCTGATTTCCCCTTCATAAATCAATGCTGCCTCTGTCTGATCCTGCCACTGTTTTCTAAATGCTTTGCTATAGAGTCCTTGATAATGGATTCAAGAATTTTCCCCACTACCGATTTTAGGTTTACTGATCTATAATTCCCTGTTTTCTCTCTACCTCCGTTTTTGAATATTGGAGCAACATTAGCCAACCTTCAATCTGCAGGGACTATTCCAGTGTCTATTAAATCCTGGCAGATGACCACCAATACATCCACTATTTCTACAGCCACTTCCTTAAGTGCTCTGGGATGCAGATTATCAGGCCCTGGAAATTTATCCACCTTCAAACCCACCAATTTTCCTTGCACTATTTCTCTATTAATATTGATATCTCTCAGTTCTTCCCTCACACTAAATCTTGCATTCTCCAACATTTCTGGTATCAGATTTGTGTTCTCTGCTCGGCCATTTCTTTGTCCCCTATTATACATTTTCCCATTTCTCTCTGTAGGGGACCTACATTTGTCTTACCAATCACTTTCTCGTCACACACCTATAGAAATTCTTAGTATCAGTCTTTTTGTCCCCTGCAAGCTTATTTTCGTACTGCATTTCCCTCTCTTAATCAATCTCTTGGTCCTTCTTTGCTGAAATCTAAACTGTTCCCAATCCCCAGACCTATTATTTTTCTTGGCCAATCGGTGTATTTCTTCTTTGGATTGGATACTATCTCTAATTTCCTTTGTAAGTTATGGATTGGCCCTCTTACCCATTTTGTTTTTGTGCCAGACAGGAATAAACAGGCGTTGCAGTTCCGTCATGCATTCCTTTATGTTTGCAATTGCCTATCTACTGTCATTCCTTTAAGTAATTCACCCCAATCTATCAGGGTCAACTCACGCTTCATATCTTCATAGTTCCCTTTATTAAGATTCAGCACCCTAGTCTCTAAATCATCTACTTCACTCTCCATTTGATAAAAAATTCTATCATGTTATGGTCGCTCATCCCCAAGGGGTCCCGCACAGCTAGATTGGTAATAATTCCCTTCTCATTACACAGTAACCAGTCTAAGAGGGTCTGCTCTCTAGTTGGTTCCTCCACATATTGGTCAAAAAACCATCCCAAATTCACTCCAGGAATTCCTCCTGACAACATGATGACTAATTTGATTTGCCCAATCTATAAACAGATTAAAATTAGCCATGATCACTGATATTCACATGTATCTCTAAATTCCTGTTTAATGCCATTCTCAACATCACCACTGTAGTTTGGCGGTCTATATATGACACTCACTAATGTTTTTTTCCCCTTTGTTATTTCTCAACTCTACCCATATGGACTCCACATTGTCAGAGCTCATATCCTTTCTCACTACTGTGTTAATTTTCTCTTTAACCAGCACTGCTACTCCACCACTTTTTCCTTTTTGCTGTCCTTCCAAAATACTGAATACCCTGGGACATTCAGTTCCCATCCCTGGTCTCCCTACAGCCTGATCTCCATAATCCCAATTACATCATACCCATTTACACCTATCTACGCGATTAGTTCATCCACTTTATTGCAAATGCTCTGAGCATTAAGGCACAAAGCCTTTAAGCTTGTCTTTTTAACATTGTTTGTCTCGCTTCCAATATTGTTCTCAATTATTTTGTTTGAATTTAGTCCTTGGTTTCTCTGCCAACCACTTTTCTGATTCCTTTTTCTGCTTATGTTTTTTCCTTGCTCCGTCCTTCTCTGACTCCTTACATAGGTTCTCAACCCTTGGCATATAAACCCTCCCCAACTGCTGTAGCAAACACTCCCCCTGGGATATCAATCCCAGTCCTGCCCAGGTGTAACCTGTTCAATTTGTACAGGTCCCACTTCCTCCAGAACCAATCCCAATGCCTCAGGAATCTGAAACCCTCCCTCTAATACCATCTTTTCAGCCAAGAATTCATCCAATATATCTTGTCATTTCTATTCTGACTGTACGTGGCACTAACAGTAATCCTAAGATCACTATCTTTGAGTTTCGATTTCTTAACTTTCTTCCAAGCTCCCTAGCTTCCTAGTTCCCATTCTTTTTACATCTATATCATTTGTACCAATGTGTACCATGACTACTGGCTATTCTAGGCCACATCTAGAATATTGTGTGCAGTTTTCGTTTCCTTTTCTGAGGAAGGATACTTTTGCTCGTGAGGGAATACAACGAAGATTTGCCAGGCTGATTCTTAGGAAAGCAGGACTGATGTACGAGGAGAGATTGATGAGGTTGGGATTATTTTCGCTGGAGTTCAGACAAATGGGAGGGATCTCACAGAGATTTATAAAATTCTAACTGGACTAGATGGAGTAGCTGCAGGGACGATGTTCCAAATGGTCAGTGTGTACAGAACCAAGGGTCAGAGTCTGAGGATTCAGGGTAGATCATTTAGGATGGAGATGAGGAGACATTTCTTCAGCCAAAGAGTGATGATTCTGTGGACTTCATTACCACAGGAAGTAGTTGATGCCAAAACATTGAATGTATTCAAGCGATGGCTAGATATAACATTTGAGGTGAATGAGATCGAAGGTTATGGCAGGACTAGACTGTTGAGTTGGACAATCAGCCATGATCGTGAGGAATGGCGGAGCAGGCTCGAAGGGTTGAATGGCCTCCTCCTGCTCCTATCTTCTATGTTTTGAAGTTTCTATGTTCCAACTGCCACCTATTCATGCACTCTACCAATTTGTCAATATCTTTTTGGGGTTCCATACTATTCTTCTCACAGTTTACAATTTTTTTCAAGGTTTAGTGTCATCTGCCAACCTTTAAATTGCCCCTTGCATATCAAGATCCAGATCATTAATATATATCAGGAAAGGCAAGGGTCCCAATACTGACCCTTACATTTTTACTACAAACTTACCTCCAGTCCAAAAAAAATTCATTAGTGATTAATCTCTGGCTGAGTGATAGAAAACAATTTTGTATCCATGTTGCTACAGTCCTTTTTATACCATAACCCACAACTTGCCTCACTTGTGAGACACTGCATCAAATGCCTTCTGGAAATCAATGCATACCATGTCATAAGCATTACCCTAATCAATCTTTTCCGTTACCTCTTCAAAAAACTCAGGTTAATTAAAACATGATTCAACCCACCTTTTTCCTTGTGGTTGATTCTATCCTGAATAATTGTTTCCAAATGTTTCCCCATTACTGGAGTTAAATGAACTGGTTTGTAATTGCCAACGTTAGCCTTACAATCACCTACTCCAGGGCGGCACGGTGGCTCAGTGGTTAGCATTGCTTCCTCACAGCACCAGGGACCCAGGTTTGATTCTAGCCTGGTGCGACTGTCTGTGTGGAGTTTGCACACTCTCTCTGTGTCTGTGCAGGTTTCCTCTGGGTGCTCCGGTTTCCAAAGATGTGCAGGAAGGGTGAATTGGCCATGTTAAGTTTCCTATCATGTTTGGTGCATTAGTTAGAGGGAAATAGGTCTGGATATGATACACCTCGGAGAGTTGGTGTGGACGTGTTGAGCCAAAGGGCCTGTTTCCACACCGTAGGGAGTCTAGTCTAACCCTTTTTTTTTAAACAAGGCCATAATTCTCTGTCACCTGAAGTCCAAGGGATGACTAAAACAATTTGAAACATGAGTATCATAGAATCCATACAGTGTGGAAGCAAACCATTTGGCCCATTCAGTCTACACTGACCTTTGAAGAGTATCTCACCCAGACCCAACCCCTCTACCCTATCCCTGTAACCCTGCATTTGCCATGGCTAATCCACCAACCCAAGCATCCCTGGAAATTATGGGCAATTTAGCATGGCCATTCCATCTAACCTGCATGTCTTTGGACTGTGGGAAGAAGCAGGAGCATCTGGAAGAAACCCACATAGACATGGGAGAATGTGCAAACTCAACACAGACAGTTGCATGAGGATGAAATCAAATCCAGGTTCCTGTGAGACAGCAGTACTAACCACTGAGCCAATGTGCCACCCTTGTAACTTGTCTGTTGAGTAACTTGTCCAAAATACAAAAGAGACTGTCCCAGATTACATGACAGACACAATTTCAGAGTACTGTGTACATCTGCAGTTAGAGTCATAGAGATGTGTGGCACAGGACCAGACCCTTTGGTCCAACTTGTCCATGCTGACCAGAAATCCAAAATTAATTTACTCCCATTTGCCAGCGCTTTCTTTGATTTTGTGGTTTAATCTCAGAGACTTGTGGAAGATGGGGTTCCTTGTACACTTGCTGTGCATTTCTTAAAACCTTATGGAATCTGCCTTCTGCTTTTGGTTTGTTAACAGAAAATTAATGTAATATTATTATAAGGTAGGAATGCACTGTAAATAAAAGGATGTAAAAAGTAAGAATGTCTCACAAGGTGAATGACAGAGTTTAAAAATTATTTGAATATAATAAGCTGAATAGTGATACTGAACATCCTGGGATTTTTACAAGCAGACTGATATACTCATAAAACAAAACACTGTTTCCAAGATGTACAACAGAAGGGTTATATGTCAGACGTAACCTTGCAACAGTCATCATCAAAGCCCACAGCACAGTGGCAAAATACCTGCAATTTCAAATCAAACAAAATGGGTCTAACTCTAGGATTATAGCACAATGAATGTGCAGCACTAACTGTATTCCTGTGCAGTCTACTTACTGCAGCATGGGTTAGCCTTCGCTGTTTTGTCATCAGAGTGTTCTTTTTGAGACATAGTACCTCTCCATCACCATTGACACAGGATGCTCAATCTGGCAAACCTGGAGATTAGGGAAGCATGGAGCAGCAAGAAAGTAATCAAACCTATATAAATTTTCACAGACAGGTGGAGAAGTGAATTAATTTTTAAACCCTTTGAGGCAGTTTTCAGGACGAATATAAAATAGAAACAACATAGCCATTCACTCAATGAAGAAGAAAACAGAGTTAGCTAATAAATTAATGAAAATGCTTGTGAATAAAGATCATTGACTGACTGAATTTGATTCTAATCTGATAGAGAGTTGGAGTCGCAAACCAAGCTTTTAAATCTGAGAACGGTAAACAGGCATGAGAAATAAATAGACTGCAGTAAACTAAGCTGAACTGTCAGTGGATAGGTTTACAGACAAATATTATTAACAGAATTATTCAGTCACATGGGGTACAAAACAAATCCAGCATATATCTATCTTATGCTAATAACCTATTTGTGCAGTTAAGCAACCATTGCTAATACTATAAATAAGACAATATTTAGCAAAAATAAAATGCTTACATGGACAAAATTAAATATGGAAGTCCCACAAGCTATAAACAGCAAAGGGATACAAATAAATTATTAAGGGACATGAAAGTAATATCACAAAATGTGCAAGAGTTAACTCTAAGTGTTACTTAAAAAATACATTAAAGCGTGTAAAACCTTAAATAGTTACAGAGATATTATTTCTTCAGATGGTATTAATTAACAGGGAATTCTGAAAATCAGAGGTAGATTTTTCAAGCACTTTTTCAAAACAAGGGATAGCAGGAATCTAAATCCTTTTTCCAGGGTCCTGGAGAATTCTGGGACATTTGACACTTTAAGACTATAATTGATCAGTTTTTGTTCAGTCCAGAAAGCAAGGGATATAGATCAATGACAAGTAGATCAAATTGAATTTGAGATTAGGCACGATCTAATTGAAAGATGAATTAAGTTCAATGGGCTGAATGTCAAATTCATGCTCCTATGTTTGTATATTGCTTAATTTTCTTATCCCAAGGTGTTTCAGACACATAAATCTAATGTTTGCAAACCAAAGTCTGTTTGACATCTTCAAGGAGGTTTTCTGCTTCAGTTACATTGGCTTTCCTGAATAGCATAGCACAGAGAGATGGAAGATATGAGTTGGAATACACATCAAGAAAAATGGCCTGCGATCCACAACCAACAGACAGAGTTCCGTTCATAATTGAGGTTCTTTGCCTGCAGTGGAAACTTGATACATTATTCTTCAAACTCCAATAATTTCTTGCACTAGTAATATATAATGAATATTGTTAAAAATGTATTATTTCCTCAGGCTTTAAAATAATGAGCCAATAATTTCACAAATGTAGCATTGGAGATCGAAGGCTTTTTGAAATTCTCATTTCCTTGCCAAAGGCTTGCTTACATTTCCGTGAGTGATGGTTATGCCCATACGTATCTTAATCAGATGG
This sequence comes from Chiloscyllium plagiosum, assembly GCF_004010195.1. NCBI lineage: Eukaryota > Metazoa > Chordata > Chondrichthyes > Orectolobiformes > Hemiscylliidae > Chiloscyllium > Chiloscyllium plagiosum. The sequence goes on along the minus strand of NC_057712.1, from coordinate 61,737,293 downwards.
TCATTTTTCAGATGTGAGCCTCGCCTTTGAATAACAGCAAACCCTTAACCTGTCAAGCAATCTAACCTTCTAATGGTTACACAAACATACCACCACTATAGGTTTGGAATCCAATTAGGAGTAAGAATCTAGAATTATTATCAGTTTTCTAACAGAGGGCCACTGTGGTCAACTATACCAGTCCTGCCAATAGCCAAGATAGCTTATGTCAGTATAGACATAGGATCAAAAACAAATTCTGGATGGCTCAGTTATTTGTTGTGGGTTTTGCCTCCTTCAAGATACATTTCCTGATGCAGCAATGCTCATGTTATCACTTATAACATAAAACAAGACTGGTATTGAAGGATTCAGAAATTTATTATAGCTGGCTATTTAAAGTTCACAGGTGCCAAAGTGTTGGGTTAGTATTTTCAGTTTTCAGTTACCACAAAGCAGCGTGCTTTCTGTGGTGTGTCATGCTTCCAGTGATTCCCGATAAAAATGTGATCTGAGACCTTTATATATCAGGACACCACACTAAATGTATCATAAGTGTGACTCTTAAAGGTATATTGAGATGTTATGTCTTAAAGGTGTACTGTCTGTGCAACATACACATTTCTCACGGTATAAACTTGCCCAGCCGCACTCATTTTCAGGTATTTTAATTGGTTAGTACGTTTTAGGTCATCATAAATATGTATAAGTATTAACAAAATATTTGGACACTCATCAAAAATCAACACTGAAACACTGAAAAACATAGCAAATAAGATGACAACAATTAGGTTCTCAAGAAAAACAGTTCAGTACAACATATATTGATAGATATTAAGTCCTGTGTGTTATACAATTATAGCATTTCAATAGAATGGAGGAGAATGAATATAATTTATATTAATCCATTGTGACAGTTATTGATGTGATCTTCTTAGTATTGATGTAATGCATTTGTGTTTCTATCCACTGTCTAATTCATTCTATTTGTTCTCTAGTTTGTAAGTATCTTCAGGCAGAAGTACCAAGAGGACAATACATTTTGGCCTCTTCCCAAAGTCCCTAAAAAATTTGACTTACAGCATGTGATATCAAGATGGGCTAAAAGCACCAGACATTGCAATGGCTCCAGACACTGACAATGTTCTGGAAATATAAACGAAACATATTCCTCAACTGGCCTGATCTGGCACAGTGGCCTTTGAAGATCTAAGACCCCTCAAGAGGGGCCTCTTGGTTCGAGATCGGTCAAAAGAATCAACGAATATGGTCTGTTTAAAAAGCAAGGGTCATTAGTTTATTGAATTAAGGTACCTTGACGCAATTCTATCCAGCAACACAGAGGTTAAGGCTTCTGTGTTCTGTGGTGAAGTTGCACAATTACATTTGAAAATTACATGTTATTTATATGTTTTTAAGAGATAGTACAGCCTTAATTACAAGAAAGACCAATCACATATAAGAAGGTGACATAATTTACAGCAAGTCAATCCAATGATATTTCCTGGGAAAGGGTTCTTATTACAAGAAAAGTCCAATCAACTGTAATATGGTGACATGATTGACAACAGGCTAATCCAATAGTATTCCTTGGAAAAGAAATCTTATTTACGTAAATTGTCATGCCATGTATCAGTTCAACGTTAGTTCGAATGGTCAATGAATGTGTCAGTATTCATTTTATGAAAACTCTATTCTCTTCTTATCTTTGAATTTCAGCTTAATTCTGCAAATCAGCAGTACAAGTTCACAGGATTCAATCAATATTCTCAGCCATTTTATAGTATTCTTTTAAATTGAAAAACTATTTTGTGGTTAATAAAAACCTTCATATACTTGTTGCCTAAATTCATATTTCAGATCCTCATTCCCTCCTTTGGTCATTCTATGACCACAACATAAAGGCATGGATCAAATTAATCCAATTCAATGGCAGCGAAAGATTGCAATACTTTCTCTTCCTCCGAATGGGAACCAGGTACAGGCAATGATGCTTCCTCATCATGATTTAAGTGAAGAAGAAGAACAGTGGCCTTCATCAGACATTGAGTATAGAAGTTAGGAAGTTATGTTGCAGACATACAGGACATTGGTAAGGCCACAGTTGGAGTATTGTGTTCAGTTTTGGTCACCTTGCTATAGGAAGGATGTTATTAAACTGGAAATAATGCAGACGAAATTTTGGATATTGCCAGAACTCAAGGGTCAGAGTTATAGGGAGAGGTTGGACAAACTAGGACTTTTTTCTTTAGAGCATAGGAGAGTGAGGAAGGATCTTGTAGAAGTGTATAAGATCACGAGAGGCATGGATAGGGTGAATGCACCCTGTCTTTTTCCCAGGGTTGGGAAATCGAAGACCAGAGGGCATCAGTTTAAGGTGAGAAGGGCAAGAATAAAAGGGAACCTAAGGGGCAACAGTTTTATACAGAGGGTGGTACTCACATGGAATGAGCTGCCAGTGGAAGTTTGGAGCGGATACATTAACATCATTTAAAAGGCATTTGGATAATTACATGGTTTGGAAAGGTCTAGAAGGATATGAGTTAAATGCTGGCAAATGGGGTCAGCGTGGATGGACATTTTGGTTGGCATGAGCCAGTGTGGAATGAAGGGCCTCTCTCCGTGCTGTAGGACTCTATGACTCTATGACAGTAGCCGATCTATAAAAATGTAACAGGATTAGAGACGGTAGATGCAAGAAGGGTGTTCTTGATGACCAGGGAATCCAGAACCAGGGTTCACACTCTGAGGAAAAGCGATAACCTTTTTGAGTGGAGATGAGGAGAAATTCCTTCACACGGTGTGTGGTGAGCCTGTGGAATTCTCCGCCACAAGAAACTGTTAAGACCAAAACGTTATGCCTTTCAGAAAGATGTAGCTATAACACTTAGGTCAAAGGAATCAAAGCATATTGGGAGAAAATGGGAATGGAACACTGAGTCGAATGATCAGTCATGATCATCGTAATGGCAGAGCAGGCTCAAAGGGCCAAATGGCCTTTTCCTGCTCCCATATTCTATGTTCCTATGGTTACTCGGTGATTCATCAATGGTAATGTTATTGGATATCAAAAGGAAACAGTTAGATTCGTTTGTTGCAGGTGATGATTTGACATAATTACAACTTGCCTTCTATCACCTCAAGCATGAATGCTGACCAGATCTTGCTGCATTTTGACGCAGACTGCTTACGTATCTACAGGAGTCATGTAGAGGCTGAAAATTATTCAGTTACAAGCTATCATCTCTATTTGTGACCTTGTCATGGAAGGACAGTTACAGGAATTAACTGAAGATAATTGAGCCTCAGAAAGTACTACACAGAATTCTTGAAGTGATGTCTGATGGCTGAGATTGTCTGAAGTAAGAAAACCCATCTTTCATTGTGCTAGGTATGATTCAACCAGCAGCCAATTTTCCCCCTACTTTTCTTTGACTCCAATTTTGATCAGTTCCTTGATACCACCCTTAATCAAATGCAACCTTGATATTGTAAGTAGTTATTCTAACATCACCTCCTGAGTTCAGCTCTTTTTATCCATATTTGGGCCAAAGCTGTAATTAGATCAAGAGGTGGGTGAATGAAATGGAACCTGACCAGGGCTGAGAAGTGATCAGGCTAGTCCTCAAGAAATGCTGAGAGTAGACTAATGGAGCAATAACTGACTAGTTGAATTCCTTTTGCTTTTCATGCATAGGACATACCAGAGCAATTTTCCACATTATCAGGTAGATGCCAATGTTCCAACTGGAAGAGTTTGGCTGAGGGCCTGACCAGGCAATTCTGGAGGTCTTCAGTACTTTTGCCAGAATAACCTAATTTGAAGTGGTATATGGGGTGATATGATGAATAAATGAACAGCAATGACATTTTGTTGAAATTTGATCTGTAGGTAAGTTACCCAAACCTTTCCATGGCTTGGGCTTCACCATTATAATTTAGCTTTTAAGTCCTTGCTACATCACACAGTAAAACTGTGCCAATGCTTACTTGCTTGGATTGGATATAACATTGTGCATCCTCAAGCATCAATTGCTTTACAAGAATGCTGATAATTAGGCATAATCCTAAGTGTTTGATCAAATATTTACTTGGCAGCTTTGTTCTGTAAACCCTTTTAGGACAAAAAGCAGTGAGAAGAATGAGATAGTGACAAGCCTAATTAGGTGCAGTGCACAGCAGACTAAATCCTGGGCACCACTCCTGTTGACTGACAGAAGCATATTGCTCTTTTAGCTGGTCTGGGCATCAGGCCCACCAAGTGAACCTTAATGTTGTGCTCATTGTAACTGTTTGCATCGAAGAGCTGCTCCATTTCATTATCATGTAAAATATTCATTATTTCTGTTATTCTTATAATTAAATCTCTTTAAAACATAAGCACTTGTATTTATACTAACAAATGTAGATGCTTTTGGTTTATGCCAAGGACTAATTTCCTAGTGTTACCCTCTTCTTATTGGGAACTTTGACTTCCAAAAGGATATATTGAAAATATTCAAGTTTCTAAAATTGAGCATGTACAAGATGATTGGTCTGTTCTTTATTTTCAGGCTCTCAGTTAAAGTTAAGATCCCATATGGTTTTCAGGATAACATTTTGAATGAATAGGGAAGATTGGAATCTACAAAAAGAGTAAATAATAATATCAAATTTTTCATATGCAGCTTAATCATTGAATCAATCCTCCTTTAGCCGTGAATAAGTTGCCATGGTCCCAACACAGCAGTTTGGTCAGTTACAGCACCATCACTAATATCTGAGGGCGCCACGTGGGTCAGTGGTTAGCGCTGCTGCCTCACAGTGTCAGGAACATGGGTTTGATTCCAGCCTTGGGCAACTATCTGTGTGAAATTTACACGCTCTCCCTGTGTCTGCGTGAGTTTCGTCCGGGTGCTCCAGTTTCCTCCCACAGTCCAAAGATGTGCAATTTAGGTGAATTGGCTAAGCTAAATTGCCCATATTATTCAGGGATGTGAAGGTTAGATACATTAGTCAGCATAAATGTAGGGGAATAGATCTGGGTGGGATACTCTTTGGAGGGTCAGTGTGGACTTGTTGGGCCGGAGGGCCTGTTTCCACACTGTAGGAATTCTAACTCCAAAGATTCCTGGCTGCCAATGACTGTTTTCCCCTTGCTGACAAGGATATTTCTGGATTCCACAAAATTAAATATCAATAACAATAATATATTGAACTTTCGGATCACACAATCCTGAAAGCAGCTGTAATGTAAAGATAACCATGAAAATAATTCATTGAACATATGGAATATCCAGCAACCTCTATCTTAGAGTCATAGAGAAGTTGAGATGTGCAGCATGGAAACAGATTCCAGTCCAACTCGTCCATGCTGACCAGATATCCTATGTTAATCTCGTCCCATTTGCCAGTGTTTGTCCCATATCCCTCCAAACCTTTCCTATTCATATACTCATCCAGATGCCTTTTAAATGTTGTAATGGTACCAGGCTTATGATGAACCAGAACATAAAGGAGGAAAATCTGTTCCTTATAAATCAAGGTAAAAATCGCACAATACCAGGTTATAGTTCAACAGGTTTATTTGAATGTACAAGCTTTTGAAGCACTGCCCCTTCATCAGGCATGGTATATTGGCGAAACCATGCAGATGCTGCGACAATGGATGAATGGACACCACACAACAATTGCCAGACAGAGGTGTTGCCCTCCCAGTCAGGAACACTTCAGTGGTCAGGGACATTCAGCCTCAGGTCTTCTGGTGAACATCCTCCAAGGCGAACTTTGGGATACACACAATGCAGAGTCACCAAGCAGAGGCTGATAGTCAACTTTGGTACCCATGAAGATAGCCTCAACCAGGTGACTCCACTATACTATACACTCACACCCAAGCGCGCGCACACACACACACTTTTCCCCTCCCTCACATGCACACTCACACATATAAGTCTATGGGGTGAATATGCATTTGCAGATTTGTATTTGCAGATATTGTGTTCAAAAAGACACAACCTATAAGTAGGCATTCAATGTGATACTTTATAAATTCCTATTTTGGAAATAGAATCAGCCTAGCTCCAGTTTGGGATACAGACAGACTCTAACCTCACACCTTTAATGCATTGTCTGAGCTGAGATGACACATTTTTTATACACTGATAAAACCTTAAGTTATCTCAGGGCTGTGGCTTAAAGGAAATTCTGGGATTTAAATATTAATCAATTGAAATCTGCATCCCCATTCTAAGTGATTTAAGAATTACGTTTGTCTGATACATCACATCAGTTGTATGACACTATCATCTTGGACTTATAAATTCTGAGTCCTATTTATCCTGCCCCACTAGTTACTTGATGAAGGAGCAGCACTCAAAAAGCTTGTTTTTTCAAATAAACCTGTTGGACATTAACCTGGTGTTATGTGATTTTTAACTTTGTCTACTTCAGTCCAACACCGGTATCTCCACATCTTATAAATCAAAAGAGAATATGGATGAAAGGGAAGTAATATGAGAAGGAAGATTAGCTACCACTACACTATCATTTATATGGTCTCAGTCCAACCATTGACCAAATTTAAATGAGGGAGAAGGTTAAATATGAGGGTAAGCTAGCCAGTAATATAAAAGGAGACCATAAGAGTTTCTATAGATATAAAAAGGGCAAAAGAGAAGCAAAAATGGATATTGGGCTGCTCGAACATGATGCTGGAGAGATGGTAGTGGGGAGAAAGTGAGGACTGCAGATGCTGGAGATCAGAGCTGAAAATGTGTTGCTGGAAAAGCGCAGCAGGTCAGGCAGCATCCAGGGAACAGGAGAATCGACGTTTCGGGCATAAGCATTTTGATATGTTATATGCCATCAACTGTAGCACAAGCCTCAGACACTGCTCATTCGCTGCATTTCTATCATTCATCTATGGCTGATTCCTGAAGAAGGGCTTATGCCTGAAACGTCGATTCTCCTGTTCCCTGGATGCTGCCTGACCTGCTGCGCTTTTCCAGCAACACATTTTCAGATGGTAGTGGGGAACAAGGAAATGGCTGAGGAACTGAACAATTACTTCATGTCAGTCTTCATGGTGGAAGACACGTGTAATATCCCAAAAATTCAAGAGAGTGAGAGGGCAGAACTGAATATGGTGGCCATCACCAAGGAGAAGGTGCTAGGAAGACTGAATGGCCTGAAGTGGATAAATCACTTGTACCAGATGGAACTACACCAATGAATCTCTGGAATTCTTTGCCACAGAAGGCTGTGGAGGCCAGGTCAGATTTAAGACTGAGATAGATAGACTCCTGAGTATCAAAGAGATCAAGGGCTACAGGGAGAAAATGGGAGAATGGGGTTGATAACTGGTGCTGCCATCTTATCCTGCAAGTGTGTGGTGCAATCCATTTGGGTAATGTGGTCAAATAGATGGTAATATGAGCAACATGCGTTATATTTCTTGGAGGCTTGAAGCAGTGTTAGCTGTTCGAGGGTCATTGGCGCAAATGGATATTATGTATGAGCCCTGACTGGCAGAGGTCAGCCATAGATGAATGATAGAAATGCAGCGAATGAACAGTGTCTGAGGCTTGTGCTACAGTTGATGGCATATAACATATCAAAATGCAATCACTGACTTTAACCATTGATTTGAACCTGTTACCTTTTTCCACCATCACACCCAGATCCATGACTCCTGGTACTGATCTCCTTCTACTCCAACTGTCTTTGTACCAGTCTCTGAAGGGCCTTCTGGTTATTGTGATTATAACCACAGTGAGCGGCACAGTGGCACAGTAGTTAGCACTGCTGCCTCACAGCACCAGAGACCCGGGTTCAATTCCCGCCTCAGGCGACTGACTGTGTGCACATTCTCCCTGTGTCTGTGTGGGTTGTTTCTGGGTGCTCCAGTTTCCCCCCACAGTCCAAAAATGTGAAGGTTAGGTGAATTGGCCATGCTAAATTGCCCGTAGCGTTAGGTGAAGGGGTACATGTAGGGGAATGGGTCTGTGTGAGTTGCGCTTCGGTGGGTCGGTGTGGACTTGTTGGGTCAAAGGGCCTGTTTCCACATTATAAGTAATCTAAACTAAAACATCACTCCTCTTTTCACCTACTCCACCAAGACCAGTCATCCAGGTTAACATCTTGGACATGTACTCTTCCACTTTCTGCCATTCTTCAATGTTTCCAGGTCACAGGCACATCCTCCACTTGCTCCATCCACAATGCACCTCCCTTGAAGAGGTGTTAGCTAGCTTCAAGGAGTGCAAATACGTTTATGTGTTACTAGTCCATTTCAATTCTGACCACCTTCTGATGGCTCTTGTCAATTAATGGCATCGAGACGGAAATTATTGAAATGAATGAGTACGGAATCAACACTCTGTCTCATCATACTTAATTGATAAGTGTTAATCCTAGAATAAAATGCTCTCATCTATTTCTGGGAGCTAATAAAGTTAAATTCCCTAGTACTTATTGGGCTTCAGGAAAGAGAAGTGGGACAAATTGGATAAGCAGACTTTTTCAAAGATCCAAATAGCCTCCTTCTTGATGACTGTAATTCTATAAACTTAATAATGCACTACATGATGAAACCATGAATATTAAATTACACTTGTACCAGATGGAACTATACCAATGAATCTCTGGAATTCTTTGCCACAGGAAAGAGCAGTGGGACAAATTGGATAAATTGGATAAGCAGACTTTTTCAAAGATCCAAATAGCCTCCTTCTTGATGACTGTAATTCTATAAACTTAATAATGCACTACATGATGAAACCATGAATATTAAATTAAGATTATTACAAATCAGCAACATTCAGCAACTCATTCTCTGCTCCACCCTCCACTTTTTAGACATTTCTGGTTCCAATTGGATACACTGAATTAAAATGAAAGGGAAATAAAATATTCTTACACTTGAGTTAAAACATCAATTTGATGATTTTAAGAAACCATAACTGAATCCTATATTCGGATTGTTTGGTTTTAAATATACACAGCCTATTATTCAATTATTATGTGATCTCCTTCTGCTCCAACTGCCTTTGTACCAGTATCTGAAGGGCCTTCTGGTTATTATGATTATAAAACATTACTCCTCTTTTCACCTACTCCACCAAGACCAGTCATCCAGTTTAATACCTTGGAGCATGTACTCTCCCACTTCCTGCCATTCTTCAATGTTTCCCAGGTCACAGAAACTTCCTCCACTTGCTCCATCCACAATGCACCTCCCTTGAAGAGGTGTTAGCTAGTTTTAAGGAGTGCAAATACGTTTATGTGTTACTAGTCCATTTCAATTCTGACCACCTTCTGATGGCTCTTGTCAATTAATGGCATCGAGACGGAAATTATTGAAATGAATGAGTACGGAATCAACACTCTTCCATGAAAGTGGCATTACAGGTAGACAGGGTGGTGAAGAAGGCATTTTGCAATCTTCATCGATGAGAGAATTGTGTACAAGAGTTGGGACATCATCTTACAGTTGGCCGAGACATTGGTAAGGCCACAACTGAAGTAAAGCATACAATTCTGGTTGCCCTGCTATAAGAATGCTGTTATGAAACTGGAAAGGGCACAAGAAAGATTTACAAGGATGTTACTGAGACTGGAAGGTTTGAGTAATAAAGAAAGACTGGATAGGTTGGGACTTTTTTCCTGGAGCGTAGGATCTTATAGAGATTTATAAAATCATGAGGGTTATAGAAAAAGTGAAGAGTCAAAGTCTTTTCCCCCAGGTAGGGCAGTCCAAAACTAGAGGGCATAGGTTTAAGGTGAGAGAGGAAAGATCTAAAGGAAACCTACACACCAACTTTTTTTAGACAGAGGGTGGGGCATATATGGAACAAGTTGCCAGAGGAAGTGGTAGATATGGGTACAGTTACAACATTTAAAAGATAGTTGGACAGTTACACGATAGGAAACGTTTCAAGGGATATGAGCCAAATGCGATTAGTTCAGTTTAGGATACCTGCTTGGCATGGACAAGTAGGGCTAAAAGGTCTGTTTCTGTGCTGTATGACTCTAAGTGCAAGACTCTGTTCCAGTCACATCATTGCACTGTTTCCTATTAATTCTGACAAATAATGAAAATGGTTAAGAAAATGACAATAATTGACCGAAACTATTACTGTGAAATTCGTAATTGCATCTACATCTTTGACTTAATTGGACCTTAAGTATCGTAGTCAAATATATAGTTCTCAAAGACTATGTTTGTCTTTTCCTGCTGCTCAAAGATAAGGTTGAGTGTTCTTTGTTACTTACATGGACTTCATTTAATATGACAGTTCCTGGCAGCACATGAGAATAGACTCTGCCATGCCTCATTGCACTATAAACAACAGTGTTGCCACTCTGTTGATGAAATTCATTGAAAGCAAATGGGTATTTTAGTTCGAGTAAGTAAATATTGACAGAACCATGCAAAATTTCTGAATGTCATAAAATAATATTGGGCTAAAGTTTCTGATCAGCAGCTTCAACAATCTGCAATTGCATTAATTCTTGCTTGAAGCCTTCACCAATCCCCACTTGCCAATCCCCTGTATGTTTTCAGTTAACCTTTACATTGGTATTTATTTCTTTCTGACAGAATATGCAAAGGTTAAGCTACAGTCTTGGATGCAAAAATTTTAATGAATGATTTTATATTTATCAAACAAAATTCCAAAGTTTCAAAATTTATAATGGGTGTTAAAGTACACCTTGTGTGTTCAGGAGCTTTTGAGAGGGCTAGAAGCTTCCATGCAATTTGTTAAAAATATTCAAATAAATTGTTTATGTTAATAGAATGACACTTGAACCGCTTGAGTAAATATTATTCCATTACTCTTGTATAAAATCATAAAACTTGGTGAGGCCTCCTGACTTACTAAATATTAAATCTGAGCTGAATGCTAAATCATAAAATATAGCTTGCTGTGACTAAAATCCTGTAAAACTACCTGTGACTAATTCAGAAAATTGTAGGGGTATGGGTGGATTGTGCTTCAGCAGGTTGGTGTGGACTTGTTGGGCCGAAGGGCCTGTTTCCACACTGTAATCTAATCTAATCTAATCTAAAAGAATGGAAAGATACCTAAACAGGGAATCTATTAAGTGTCTTTTGGAATATGATGCTTCAGGCGGCTTAAGAAATTCAGCATGTCCATAAGAACACTCAGCAACATTTACAAATGCACCATAGAAAGCATGCTATCTGGGTGCATACTGGTCTGGTACAGCAACTGCTCTCCCCAGGTCCATAAGAAACTCCAGAAAGCTGTGTTCATAGACCAGGAAATCAGGGAAGTCAACCTGCCATCCATGAACGACATTTACATTTTTCATTGCTGCAGAAAGGCTGCCAACATCATCAAAGACCCCTCTCACTCCAATAATGTTCTCGTATAATATTTTCTGCCAGGCAGAAGGTACAGAAGCTTGACACATGCACCAGCAAGTTTAAGAACAGCTTCTTCCCTGCTGTTATTGACTGATTAATGAACTTGCTAACTTCAAATAATGTTGATCTTGCTATGCACACCTCCTGTGCAGTGGATCCCTTATCCTCACTCTGTCTAAGCACCCTATGATATGTATGTCCTTGCTTACTATGATTTACCTGTACTGCTCACAAACAAAGCTTTTCACTGTACTCAGGTACATGTGATGGCAATAAATAAAATAAAATAAAATCAAGCAACAATTCATGAAGTGACAGATGCTGTGAGCTAGGGTGGAATTTTCTGTCACCTGAATATCTGGGACCAGTCAGGGAGTTAGGAGAAGCATAAAATGGGGTGCAAAGGCAAGGGAATTCACCTACCATCTACGATTAGAATGGAACCAGTAGGGAGGGAGACATCAATTGGATAATCACGTGTCTGCCTTTGGGCCAATTGTTGCCATTATGGCAACCTAAGGGCCTACTTACCATTTCTGCTGGTTTACCATGACAGGAAGTGGTCAACCCCACATGGTGACCTTTTGAAGTCTGAAGCAAGGCAGGTTGCTTCTGTTTGGATAACCTCAATCTAAATGTCCTTCTCCCACTCACTGCTGTGCATTAGCATACCTGCCCTCCTGATTGTGACCTCTTGTCTTTGTCCTCGTGACCTCTTGAGTAGCTACCAGCCTGACCCCAGTGCACGTATCTTCCCCACACCAACGCTCTAATCACTCACTCACCTTTAATCTGACTGCAGCAACAATCATCATTGCAGACTCAGTGCAATCCCAGCAGTCACCACTGCTCTTAACGGTCCTGCTGGGGCTGGAGAGCTGCTGGACCTTTCATTACCATAGAGGTAAATGTTTCCCTCCAAGCCAGTTAGCAAACTGACAGCTGTAAATCAGCTCAGTGCTCCTTGACCACACAGAGGCAGACTCATTGCTGACTTTTAAACCAGGGACCTTGGCTGCCATTTAAGATTTCACTGCAAGCTAGTAAGAATGCAGACTACTACCCAAGTAAGTAAACTGTCTAAAATTCAACTCATCTTAAACTGTGTAGCCCTTTAGTCTTGTTGCATCTGAATAAAAATTAATATTCAGGTGTTAGTCATTAGTTATTTTAATTTCTTGGTTGTCTTTTCAAAAAATAAAACAAAAATCAATGCCTGCATCACCTTCAACCATTAAAAACGTTCTTCTTTGATGGGCTACCCCACAATGCAAAACTGAAAGGTATAAATGAGGTCAAGCTACCTGTACAGTCTGTTGGTATGGGGAATCAATGCACTCAAACAAGCATGAACTAGTTTCAGGTTCTTCAGACCTATTAGTTTGCGGATATTGTTGGACCTTCCTTGCTATTCACTCTTGCACAGCATGATGGCCTATATTTAATATTTACTCATAAACACAAATTATGGTCCATGCCTACATCTTGTTTATTAATGCACCCCAGCAGTTCAAGATGGCAACTCACCATCACCTTGTCATGGGCAATTAAGGATGGACAATAAATTCTTGCTCAGTTAGAGAAGTCAACAACCTTTAACCAAATTAAAAAAGAATTCCTTTACTATGGAATACCAGCATGGATATGTAATAAAGGAATGGCAACAGTTTACTTAAAGAGCTTGTTGCTTTGTCTCTGGACTGATCTGCACCAGCCTGACCTGTGTGGCTTTGTTGAGTACCGCATTGTGTCAATTCTGGTGCTGTTGAGTAAACAAAATGTTTGCATTTCTTGGATAAGGGAACTGTTATTGTGAACAACTGCTCACTTTGTTAATCCTGGTCTCATCCATCAGCACAACGTTGTTTTCATTTGTTAAGACGGCACAAGATGAGAAGTGGAGGATTATTGGGGGAAGAGGGAAATATGCTCTGATTTACACATACAAAACCAAATACTATCCTGGTGACAATCAGTAGATTTTCTTAAATGTCAATATATGCTTCGTAGAATGAAGTGACCAAAAACTGAAGACAATGACATTTGACCAATGGTAAAAATCACAGTAGGTTTAATTTTCTTTAATTCATCTGTAGGACGTGGGCTGGCAAGCATTTATTGCCCTTGAGAATGTGGTGGTGAGCTACTGTTTGAACCTTTGCAGTCCAAATTCTGTGAGTTGACCCACAATATTGGGAGAGATTTTCACAGCTTCTCATTCATTCAGCATTTGCTGTGTAGAAGCCCACAATTCCACAATATTCCATTAAACATTTTGAAAAGAATGCTGCATCACTAAGTATTTACAGATCTAAAGTATAATACGCAGGTGAGACTAGTTTAGTTTGGGAACATGGTCATGTCATCTGGTTGGACCGAAGGGTCTGTTTCCATGTTGTATGACTCTAATAAATTTATTAGGCATAACCTTCATTGACATTTCACAAATCTGTTGCAAGATATGCATTGTTTTCCCTTCTTGCCTACACTAATTACTCTGGTTATGATTTGTTTTACTAATTTAACCACTGGGTCTAATGTTTTTAATACTGTATTTTTTTATTACCATGAGTGGGTTTTTTGCATCATTAGCCACTTAAATCTGAAGAAAGTGCTTTATTTCCTGGAATTAGATGAGATGAATAGCAAATGAAAGAAGTAAAGCACCTAGAGGGATGTGAAATTGCTTTTATAAAGTTTCATTAGCTTCAAGAAATAATCCTGTTTTTGTTCCATTTGGCAATATAGTCAATAATGTAACAATGATTTCCAAAACAAGAAATTTCCAAGAGACTACTTGGAAAATGCAAAAGCCATCTATGAATTATTATTTCGAGCTGAACAAAATGCCTAACCTGAATCACAACAGTTCAATTCAATTTAAATTCAGCCCATTTTTATCCATTTTAAGCTCAAAATTACCTGATTATTCTTCTAATGTAACTATAGATGTGCAAAGAGAAGATTACTGTTCGGTTCATTCACAATGTTTTCTATGCTATGTTTCAACCTTTAAGTTTCTATGTACTTGTGCAGACATCCAAAATATAGCTTCTGAGAAATCTTCATGTACTTCCACTTTGGTACTGAGTCCTTAGACAAGATGCAACTCATAGAAGGAAATTAGGATGAGTTAAACTCAAACAATGCATAATTCTAGTCACATCAAAGTTGTCAGCCGGTCCCACCGGCAAACATGGGTATCATGATGTTTGTGATCAGCTGAAATTTCACAATGGTAAGCCCTGATCAGCTGACATTATCTATACTTAACATATAGGGGGAGGTGATGGCCTGTTAATCTAAAGACCCAGATAACGCTCTGGGGTCCTGGGTTCAAACCCAGCCGTGGCAAACAGTGGGATTTTAATTCAATAAAAATCTGAAATTAAGAGTCTAATGATGACCATGAATTCGTTGTCTGATTGTTGGAAAAACCCATCTGGATCACTAATGTCCTTCAGGGAGAAAGCTGCCATCCTTACCTGGCCTGGCTAACAAGTGACTCCAGACCCACAGCAATGTGGTTAACTCTTAACTGAAGCCTGGGCAATAAATGCTGCCTAACCAGCAACACCCTCATCCCTTAAATGAATTGTAAAAAGTGACCATGTAGATCAGAGTGGTATTAGACTGCATAAGAATGCTGGAGTTTTGGGTAAAGCCATCATTTGACTTTGAGATCTCCTTATGAAATGATTTTCAAGAAGAAAACGATGGCCAAATCAGTGAGAAAGTTAAAAGTGCTGTCAACTGGAAAAAAAGACAAAATTTGATACAGTATGTGATAAACCAAAGCATAAAGCAAAAGCAGACAACATGAAGGAATGGAAGATTCTGAATTGTATTGAAATACCAGGTGAACACCAGGCGACAATTGGAAAAACAAGCATTCTCCCCTGCAAGGAAGACAGTGAGAATGGTTGCCTACCCCAGCAGTGAAGAAGCTACTGCTTACTTGAATCCAAAGCAGCCTGAGTGAGAGAAGGTTCCCATTCTCAGTGCAACCTGCAGAAAAAGGGACCAAGACAAAGAAGCTGGGCTACATAGAGTTCACCTGCAGTGACAGATGGCTGGACTGATTCAAGACAAGACACTGTTTTCTGTTCTGTCAGTGTTGAAAGTGCAGAGGTTATGGCAGCAATGACTAGGGATTGGCTCCAAAATGGTCTCACCCACTTGAAGGATTTTGTTTCAAGAAACCTCATTAACATTGATGAAAACTGGACTTGCAAATTTTTTTTAGCTAGGCATCTCTTCAACATTTAAAATGCTGGCAGAAAGCAATGGTGTTAACACAGATGACACAAAAAAGCTGCCTCTTCTTGTGACAACTGCTTCTACCATGCTGAGTTCGACCAGGTTACAATTTCATTAGACCACTGAGAATAAGGAGAAAAGAGAGGCCAACCATCCCAATAACCAGGCATTATGCCAACATCTGGCATGGAAATTTCAGCAATGGCAACCATGGAAACTTGTGGAAATAGACAATACCATATGCAGCATGACAGAACTGATGGATGATTCAGCTGTAGATTGAAAATATTCTTTAGTCATGTTGGCTGATGGCTCTGAAAACTTTGATGAATATCCATCTGCTCAGCCATCTGTTTCCCTTGACAATGAGAAAAGTGACGAACAGGGGCAGCAAGTGAATCAGAAAATGGGCTAGCAAGTGGAAAGCTGTAGCAATAGCCCAGTTCCATAATAGGAACAGTCCCCTCTGTTTTCCGTACACAGAAAACTGACAAACACTGACCAAATACTTAACTACACCAGCAACCATCCCAACACACACAAATGAAGCTGTATCAGAACACTATTCCAACGAGACATTACACAACGCAGCACAGACGAACTTCGGAAAACAGAGGAGAACCACCTATACAATGTATTCAAGAAGAACGGATACTCAAAAAATATAGTCCGCAGATTCCTCAAGAACAAACCATGACAAGCAGACCAAACACAGCCAGAAACACTAACCACCTTACCATCCATCAAAGAAGTTTCAGAAATGACAGCCAGACTACTAAGACCCCTCGGAATCCTAGTAGTACACAAACCCACCAACACTCTCAAACAAAAACTAACAAACTTAAAAGACGCAGGACAACCCATGGACAAAACCAACGTCATCTACAAAATTCCATGCAAGGACTGCCACTAACACCACGTAGGACAAACAGGAAGAAAGTTAGCCACCAGGATACACGAACACCCAGCTCGCCACCAAAAGACATGACCCTCTCTCCCTCATAGCCCTACACACAGGCTAAGCAAAGACATGCCAGAGAACTCCTAGAGGCCTGGCACTCCAACCACAACGCCATAAACAAACACATAGATCTAGGTACCATCTATCAACCCCTCAGAAAATGAACAGGAAATGACATCACCACAAACCCCAGGAACCCCATCCAGGACAAACATATAAATAGAAAGCTGGAGACAACAGCTTCACTTCACTTGGAGGTCATCACTGATGATGTTACCTAGCCAGGTAATGAAATGTCTGGATATCAAACCTACAGCTCAGCGAGCAAACCTACACCCTAAACAATAATAAAGCTAATTGACTGTTCCAGCATGGCAGTTGAAGGTATAGCGTTGTCTCCTTCATGCATCACTAGATATAGGCAAGTTTCTAAGACTAGAGGACATATGTGTGTTTATTTCTATAGTCAATGTCTACAGGTAAGTATTTTCCCAATCAACGTCTGTAGATGGTATCTGTATTACCTGTTGACATCCTAAAATTTCATTTGCAACATTTTGTTTACAACAGGGATGCAGCCAAAAAAAAACTACAGATGCAAATTCTTTGGAGAAGAACTCTATAATGTCATACCTGTATTGAATTAGAGTAACTTTGAAGGGAAATATGAAAAATAAAGAGATAACGAAAGACTGATTATCAACCCTTTCTCAGTAGGAGGCCACCTCCTCCAGATGTGAGTGTACTATGCTCTTCCATAGATAACAAAAGACGTGCAAAGTTATTTAAGCCCAATAAGTGTGTTTTAGTGTCTGACATCCTACTCATAGAGTCATAAAGTCCTACAGCATGGAGACAGGCCCTTCAGCCCACACTGGTCCATGCCGACCAAAATGTCCATCCACGTTAACCCCATTTCACTGCACTTAACCATTTCCTTCTAAACTTTTCCTATCCATGAATTTGTCCAAATGTCTTTTAAATGTTGTTAATGTACCCGCTTCAACCACTCCCGCTGGCAGCTCATTCTACATGTGTGCCACCCTATGTGTAAAAAGGTGGCCCCTCAGGTTCATTTTTATTCTTTCCCCTCTCACCTTAAATTGATGCCATCGAGTCCTCCACTCCTCAACCCTGGGAAAAAGACTGAGTGCATTCGCCCTAACCATGCCTCTCATGATCTTATACAACTCTGTAAGGTCCCCCTCAGTCTCCTATGCTCTAAAGAAAACGTCCTAGCTTGTCCAACCCTCCTTATAACTCAGACCATTCAATCCAAGCAACATCCTTGTAAATGTCTTCTGCGCTCTTTTCAGTTTAATAACATCCTTCCTACAACAAGGTGATCAAAACTGAACACAATGCTCGAAGTGCAGCCTCACCAACATCCTGTATAACATTAACACAACTTCCCAAATTCTCTACTCAGTGCCCTGACTGATGAAGGCCAGTGCACCAAAAGCGCCTTCACTGCCCCGTCCACTTTGAGAACTGTGAACCTGAACTCCACTACATCCCTCTTTTCCACTACACTCCTTAAAGCCCTTCCATTCATCATGAAACTCCGACCTTGCTTTGACTTTCCAAATGCAAGACCTCACACTCACCTATATTAAACTCTGACTCAGAGCTACCAGCCAGCTAACGTAAAAAAAAATTAGGACAAAATTTTGCTCAACCTAGAAATTCAAAAATCACAAAACTGACTCTTCAATGACCAACATCAATACTACTGATAACAACTCTGTCATGACCATAAGACCATAGGATGTAGCAGCAGGTATTCAGCCCATTGACCGTGCTCCATCATTCAATCATGGCTGAAAGTTTCTCAATCCATTCTCCTGCCTTCTCCTTGTAACCTTTGATCTCCTTACCAATCAAGAACCTCTGCCTTAAATATACCCAATGGCTTGGCCTCCACAGCCCTCTGTAACATTGAGATCCAAAGATAAACCACCCACCAGCTGAAGAAATTCCTCCTCATCTCAATTTTAAAGGGTCGTCCCTTCACTCAGAGGCTGTGCCCTTGTTATGTATGTAGTTTTTATGTGCTGCCCCTTTACGAGAACGGATCAGGTGACCTCGGAGTGGAGCTAAGGGAGACTGTATAAAACTGATTGTGGAACTGAGAGGACACACAATAAAGTATTCTCTGTTCAAGTTTACCCTCCATCTACCTCATGTTTTATTTATGTTTCTAGCAAATCTCAGCTATACCGGGTACTAGACTCTCTTACAATTTTGGAAACATCTCAACTTCCACTCTATACAGGACTATCAGTATTCCATAAGGTTCAATCAGATTCACCCTCATCCTTTTAAACTCCATTGACTACAGATTCAGAATCCTCAACCACTCCTCATATGACATGTTTCATCCCCAGGATCATTCTTGTAGACCTCCTCTGGACTCTCTCCAAGGCCAACATATCCTTAACTAGATAGAGGGCAAAAACTGTTCATAATATTCCAAATGTGGTCTGACTAGAGCCTTATGCAGCCTCAACAGTAGATGAGTTAAATTGGTCCATCTGATCAAGATCCTGTCGTATTCTGAGGTAACATTCTTTGGTGTCCACTATCTCCAAAGATTGATTAACAAACTTGCTGTGAGGGGTCCATTAGGGAAGAGTGACCATTCTATGACCATTAAGATGGAGAATGAAGTAGTTGAATCCAAAACTAGAGTCCTGAATCTAAATAAAGGGACCTACAAGGGTATGAGTCACAAACTGGAAAGAATAGATCTGACGTGCTTGAAGTTCTGTATGCTGCTGGTGCCCTCCAACGTGAAGACTGATGTGAAGTACCTATTTAGTTCCTTCACCATTTTTTTATTTCCCCATTACTACTTATCCAGTTTCATTTTCCAGTAGTGCACTGTTGCCTCTCTCTTTTAGATAATTAAAGAAACTCATGCAGTTTTCTTTTATATTATTAGCTAGCCTATTTCATCTTCCCTCCCCCCCACCCTAATGCTATTTTAGTTATCTGCTGCTGCTTTTTAATGGCTTTCCAATCCTATAGTATATCACTAAGCTTCGCCACATTGAATGCTTTTTACTTTTATGCTGTCCCTGATTCCCCATGTCAGCTGTGGTTGCTTCATCCTCCCCTTAGTATGTTTCTTCTTCCTTGGGATGAATTTCTTCTGTGTCTCCTACATTTCTCCCAGAAACGACTGCCACTGCTGGTCCACAGTCTTCCCTGCTAGGCTTTCCTTCTGATCAACTCTGGTCAGCACCTCCCTCACATCTTTGTAGTTAACTTTAGTTAACAATAATACTGTTACAACTAATTCTAGCTTCTACCTCTCAAACTGTAGGGTGAGTTCCATCAAATGATGGTCACTGGCCCCTAGGAGTTCTTTCAACCTTAAACTGCTGAATCAAGTCTGCCTCATTATACATCAGCAAATCCAGAATTGCCTGTTTCTTGGTGGATTCTACCGTAAGCTGCTGTAAAACATCATCTTGTAGACATTCCACAAATTCATTTTGTTGGGATCTGCTAACAATCTGATTTTCCCAGTCCATCTGCATATTGAAGTCCCCATGATTCTTGTAACAGTGCGCTTCTTACGTGTCCTTTCTACCTCCTGATTTATCTCCTTCCTCACATCATGACTGCTGCTAGAAGGCCTGTACACAACTCACATCAAGGTCTTTTCTTTTCCTTTGTGGTTATTTAATTCTACCCACACAGATTCTGTGCTGTCCTACTCCATATCACTTCTTGCTATTGAATTAATTTCATTTCCAATTAACAAAGAAGCTTGCCCCCTCGACCTATCTGCCCATCCGCTTGATAGGATGTGTATCCTTGGATATATAGCTCCCAGCCCTGATCCCCTCGTAGCCACACATCTGTGATATCCACAACATCATATTCACCCATTTCAAACTGCGCTACAAGGTCATTTACCCTGTTTCATATTCTTCACGTATTTAAGTACAACACCCTCAGTTTTGCAGTGACCATCCTCCTTCTCATAGACGTCCCTTTATTTGCTGTGCCTGACGTTAGATTCCTGACCCTTTCCATACTCTTTGTCTTATTACTTGCTTTAGTGAAGATTTAAAAACCTCTGCTGAGACCTCTCCTACTTCTTTAACTTTTTGTATAATTTCCCATGCACACCCCCTCCTCCACTATTTCATTTAAAGCCTTATCCACAGTCCTAGTTCTGCAATTTGCCAGGAGTCTGGTTCCAACATGATTCAAGTGAAACCCATCCCATCTGAACAATTCCCTCCTTCCCCTGTACTGGTGTCAATGCCCCATGGATTTGAATTCATTTCTCACACACCAATCTTTGAGCCATGCGTTTGCCTCTTTAATTCCATTGACCCGCTGCCAATTTGCTTGTGGCTCAGTTGGTAATCCAGAAGTTATTGGTTCTGCTTTTGAATTTAGCTCTAGCTGGTCATATTCCCTCAGCAGAAACTCTTTCCTCTTTCTACCTATGCCATTAGAATCTATGTGGACCATGACAACTGGACCTTTCCCCTCCCGCTACAACTTCTCACTTTGTAATCTATTTTACAGATTCGAACCTGCAAGCACGTGTGCATGAAAGTCGGATTGTTTTTATTATTTTATATAAAGTTTGCCAAAGGATAGTACAGTCCATCCCTCTGTCTTTCAAGGAAATTCAAGAAAACCTAAAAAATAAATCCAAGGAACTGCAGATGCTGGAAATCAGAAACAAGTGCAGAAATTGCTGGAAAAACTCAGCAGGTCTGGCAGCATCTGCAGAGAGAAAGCAGAGTTAATGTTTTGTGTTCTCCATGCGTCTTGAGATCCACACTCAGTGCCATGTATGCACATTCTCAATCTCTCTCTACCACTAGGTACCTGACAAAAGAGCAGTGCTCCAAAAGCTTGTACTTCCAAATAAACCTGTTGGACTATAACTTGGTGTTGTGTGATTTTTAACTTTGTCCAGCCCAGTCCAACATCAGCATCTCCACATCCTCTCTCTCCATCAGCATCATCTCACACTGGCTCAGAGTTCCCTGGCCCCCTATTCCATTGATCCTCTAGCTCATTAGATATTTGAACAAGAGACTTTTTATTTTCCTTTCAGGCATTAAGGAAAAAACAATGCAACAACTCAGAGAAATTCATTTCCCTCTGGAACTTTCCTCCCCTCCCCTTCCCTTCCCTCTGATTCCTTTCCCCCTTCTAATCCCACTTCCTCTGGTGCTTTTACTATCTCTTCTGACCTTTCACTGTCTGATGCTGAGCACAATGTATTCAGCAAAGGCCTCAGTTTTATCCATCTGTAACCCAACCTGAATGAATTTCAGAACGACATGTCATTGAACTCTTCTTCTGTCAACATTGCCTTCATGCTCATTTCTTTGGACAAGATTGCTCTCCCCATCCTATAGACTTGTTCACTCACCTCTAACCCTCTCCCTTCAACTGGACTCCTTCCTCTGGTCTTTTACCTGCACTCGGCCTGTTCATCAAAAACTGTCAATGTGACATTGTTCATCTTATTTTCTCTGTCCTCCTCACCCATTCCAACCTATCGACCCCTGAACTGGCTTCACACTGTGCTCTCAGATCTAAACATGACTCTATAATTAAGCCTGCTGACAAGGGTGAGGCTATTGTTATCTGATGTACTGGTCTTTTCATTCCTCCTTCCTGCTCCTGGATCAGGACCCCGCCAAGAAACACCAGATTACGTGTCCACAACCATTACAAATCTCATCTCATCTGGTAATCTCCCCCTACTGTCTCCAAGTTGATAGCCACCCAATGCTGCACAATCCGTTTTGACAAAAATCCACAAACAGGACTGCTTGGGCAGTCCAGTCCCTGTCCACTTATATCCGTGATTCCCCTCATGCTTTATGTCAGTTTCAGCATTCCAGTTCACAGGCTCCTGCCGCCTCCTCTTCACTACGGAAGGATAACCCCTTTACACATTCATTCCCCATCAGGATGCTCTCAGGGCTCTCCACTTCTTGCTGGTATCCAGCACCATCCTGCTCCTCCACACGTCCAAGCCTGTCTTCACTTTGAACAATGCCTCCTTTAGCTCCTCTCACTTTCTTCAGGTCAGAGGGGTGGCCATGGCTACCCTCAGGTGCCCCGGTTATGCCTATCTCTTTGAGAGCTACATGGACCATTCCTTGTTCAAGTTCTATTCTAGCACCAACCCACAACATCGATGACATCATTGGTACTGCTTCCCCCTCTTGTCCAAAATGAGAAAAATTTATCACTTTCCTTTCTGCTGTCATCTTCACTTGGGCCATCTCAGAATCCATCCTTCCCTTCCTCAATATCTCTATTTTCATTTGGCCTCCAATATTGATGACAAACCCACTGACTCACAAAGTGAACTTGTCTATACATTCTCACATCCTGCTTCCTGCACATACTCCATTCCATTTTCTCAGCTTCTCCGTCTCTGTGCATCTGTGCTGATAATGCCAGCTTCTACAAGAGAGCCCCCAAAATGTCCATCTTTTTCCTCAACCAAGAATTCCCCACTATCATGCATGATGGGGCCCTTATTAGCCGTGTCCGCCCATCTCCTGCACTCCAGCCCTCACCCCTTCTCTTCCTCCCTACAACATTGATAGGATTCCCCTGGTCCTCAATTATCATCCCACCAGCTCTATTAGAGTCTATTTCTGCCACCTCCAGCAAGATGCCACCATCAGGCACATATTCCCCACTCCTCCCTTGTCAGCCTTACCCAGTGAACCTGGTCAGCCTTCGTAACTTATGGTCTTGATTGTCTCTCTCTGCAATGCTGCCAGTCAGGATGAACCAAACAGTTTCTGGCCTCCTCTGCAAAAGGGGCCTTTATCCTCCAGAGAGGAGGAATAGGCATTTAGAAAATATCAAACCTCAGGTCGTAGAATGCTTTCATTTGAAATTCCAAGACAATTTCCAGAAGAGAATCCAGATACAGCAAACTTTGTTTTAAATGGCACTTTATGAAAAGCCCCTCTTAATAAACTGCCAAAAAGTATACCGGAAAGACCAGAAATTTACTGTTAATCATGATCTCTGCAATGTCAAATTTGTCAGTTGAGCATGCAAGTGAGAAGGTTCTCTGCCAGTAAGTTTTATTTCAGGCAAAGTCGGTTGTTATTTAAGTGACTTATGCTGCAAATAAAGTGTAACAGTGATCTGCATACCCTTTGCGTTATGGTTATATTACTGAGTACTGTTTGTACATTGATTATGTGGAGCTCTTGATCAACTGGAATACTTGATCGACTGGCACACTCCAAGTCACATAGATGCTGGTTAATAAAAAGATTGCTGTGTTTAGATAACACATTCATGGCTGTATTTGGGTCCTTCAGTTTGCCGTCATCAGAGCGAAATAGAAGACATCATCGCTGCTGTTATTTTCTTCCACAGCCCGAATCTCGGCTCCGACTCAAATAACTCTCAATGTTCTGATGAATCTCGATGGCAGAAAGCAAGAACAAAATATAAGGATATTAATTTAAATTCATTTTTACACATTGCATTTTGCATTCACCCTTCCTACCACTTAGAGCATTTCCAGTCAAGTATGAAACTTTTAAAAAACTTTAGAACACTTTTCAGAGAAGAATCTATCCTCTAATCTTAAAGACTCACCTGTAATCATAAGAATCTGAGCTTTGGATTATAGGTTACCCTTCGATCTATGGCACTACTTCCGAGAGGTTTGCTCGGTGGGATTTATTGTACCAAACATAAATTCTACATGTCGCTCACAATGTCAGCAACTTGGTCAACTACATCCATAAGGAAGAAAACCAGCAATGAATTAGAAAAGGATGAAAACAAGATAAATATGAGAGGCATTCTAAAAGTAAGGAAAAACGTAGAAAAATGTATTTGTCTGAAAAAGTGAATCAGCTGAGTTTACTTAAAAATTTGTTTAATCTATCAGACAAAGAATGTTTCAAAGTTAAAAGATGTGAGAAAAAAATTAATCGCACAAACTGAGGCAAGGAAGGGATGGTAGGTTAAAAGAATCTTGAGCGACAAGGGATGTGGAACATCAAGTTAGGAGGAAGAAGGAAGCTTACTTAAGGTTGAGGAGGCAAGGATCAGACAGGGATTTAGAGGGCTACAAGGAACATTAGAAGGGTGCATGAAAAAGCTTTAGCAGTAGAATTAAGGAAACCCTCAGGCATTTTACACTTATGTGAGGAACGAGAGGATGGTTAGAGTGAAGATACGACCGATCATGGATAATGGAGGGAACTTGCACCTGGAGTCGGACGAAGTAGGGGAGGTCCTTAAAAATACTTTGTTTCAGTATTCACGATTGAGAGAGACCTTGACGTTTGTGAGGACAGTGTGAAACAGGTTGATATGCTAGAACATGTTGATGTTCGGATGGAGGATGTGCTGAAAATTTTGAAAAACATAAGGACAGATAAATTCCCTGGGCGAGACGGGATATACCCTAGGTTACTACAGGAAGCGAGGGAAGAGATTGCTGTGCCTTTAATGATCTTTGCATCCTCACTGTCCACTTTAGTAGTGCCAGTTGATTACAGGGTGGCAAATGTTATTCCCTTGTTCAAGAAAGGTAATGGGGTAATCCTGGGAATTATAGACCAGTCAGTCTTATGTCAGTTGTGGGCAAAATATTGGAGAGGATTCTGAGAGACAGGATTTATGATTACTTGTAAAAACATGGTTTGATTAGAGGTAGTCAGCATGGCTTTGTGAGGGACAGGTCATGCCTCATAAACCTCATTTAATTCTTTGAGAATGTCACAAAATACGTTGATGAAGGTAGAGCAGTGGGTGAGGTGTACATGAATTTTAGCAAGGCATTTGATAAGGTTCCCCATGGTAGACTCATTCAGAAAGTAAGGAGGCCTGGGCTACAGGGAGATCTGGCTGTCTGGACACAGAATTGGCTGGACAATAGAAGACAAATGGTGGTGGTAGATGGAACGTATTCAGCCTGGAGGTTGGTGACCAGTGGTGCTCTGCAGGGATTGGTTTTGGGATCTCTGCTCTTTGCGATTTTTATAAATGACTTGGATAAGGAAATGGAAAGGAGGGTTAGTAACTTTGCAGATGACATAAAGTTTAGTGGAGTTGTGGATAATGTGGAGGGCTGCTATAGGTTTCAATGGGACGTTGACAGGATGCAGAACTTGGCTCATAAGTGGCAGATAGAGTTCAACCTAGAAAAGTATGAAGTCGTTCACTTTGGAAGGACTAATTTGAATGCAGAATACAGGGTCAAAGACAGGATTCTTGGCAGCGTGGATGAACAGAGGGATCTTGGGATCCATGTCCGTAGATCCCTCAAAGTTGCCACCCAGGTTGATAGGGTTGATAGAAGACGTATGGTGTGTTGGCTTTCATTAGCAGGGGGATTGAGTTTAAGAGCCACGAGGTTATGCTACAATCCTATGGAGCCTTGGTTAGACCACACTTGGAATATTGTGTTCAGTTCTGGTCGCCTCATTATAGGAAAGATGTGAAAGCTTTAGAGAGAGTGCAGAGGAGATTTACCAGGATGTTGCCTAGAATGGAGGGCATGTCTTACAAAAAAAGGTTGAGGGAGCAAGGGCTTTTCTCATTGGAGTGAAGAAGGATGAGAGGTGACTTGTGCAAGATGTTGAGGTGCATAGATAGATTGGATAGCCAGAGACTTTTTCCCATGGCGGAAATGTCTATCGTGAGGGGGCATAGGTGGGAAGGGTTAGGGGAGATCTCAGAGGTAGGTTTTTTACTCAGAGAGTGGCGGATGTGGGAAATGCCCTGTCAGCAGTGGTGGTAGAGTCAGAGACATCAGGGACATTTAAGGGACTCTTGGATAGACCCACGTAAGATAGTACAGTGAAGGGTATGTAGGTTAGTCTGATCTTAGAGTAGGATAAAAGGCAGGCACAACATTGAGGGCTGAAGGGTCCATATTGTGTTGTACTGCTCTATGTTCTAAACAGGTTCTGGAAAATAGATAAAAAAGAGGCATTGTACTTAATATTAAAATATCTTGCCATTTTCCAGGTAAAGGCATTGAGTAATATAAAAACGTGATCCTTTTAATAAATATCCTCTGTCCTAAAGCATAATACACTCGGACATTTTATTCAAAACTTGTAGAATAATAACCTTTTCAGCTGCTGTGGTCCTGAGAGAACAGTGGTTAATCACCTGAGGATTTGTGACAGCATTAATGTATCACTCAAATCATGATTTGGAGATGCCGGTGTTGGACTGGGATGTACAAAGTTAAAAATCACACAGCACCAGGTTATAGTCCAACAGGTTTAATTGGAAGCACACTAGCTTTCGGACACCGCTCCTTCATCAACCACAACCACCTGATGAAGGAGCGTCGCTCCGAAAGCTAGTGTGCTTCCAATTAAACCTGTTGGACTATAACCTGGTGTTGTGTGATTTTTCACTCAAATCAGAAAGCTTGAAATTTGCACAGGAGTTTCAATTATTTTAAAAACTTAACACATAGCCAGAATTCAAAGTCTTTTACAATAGGATTTTACTCAGAAATGAAAAAGTACTGAATTGCGTGGTCACTGAATGGAATCAATTATTCTTGGTGCACAGACTGAGCTATCAACTGCAATTATATTTCTGATATTGTGCTGTGTCAATTGAACTAATTGGATTAATCCAGAAGGTGGGGGTTCTGCAAACAGTCTGAGTACAGTTTGATTGGCATGGACAAGATGAGGCAAAGCTTACATAATTAGGAAAGATTTTCTTAAAATCACAAGTGCACCGGGAAAAGTAGTGTATTTAGAGCCATATTTGTAATCTGTACACTGATCCTTATATTAAACAATCTGCACGTATCATGTCTGCATCTGCTGCAGTTTATAACAGTAAGAAGTGACTTTACTGAACCATGTGTAATCCTGAAGAGTCTTGACAGGAAGGGTGTGGAAAACAATGTTTTCTCTCATGGGAGAAACTAGAACTAGGGGTCATTATTTAAAAATCAGGGGTTGCCTATTTAAAATAGAGATTATACTTTATTTTCTCTCAGAGGATTGTGAGCTTTTGAAACTCCTCCTGAAAAACAGGTGGAAACAGACTCCTTGCATATTTTTAAGGCAAAAGTAGATGATTCTTGGTCAGCAAAGAGGTGAAAGGTTATCAGGGGAAGGCAACAATGTGACTTTCTGATTACAATCAGATCAGCCATGATCTTATTAAATGGAACAGCCGGCGAAATGATCACCTTTGAATCCAAATGATTACAATGTGCACTTCTGATTTCTGTTGAACACTGCAGTTGCAAAATTACATTACCATTTTCTGGTAGGGTCAGCACTTCTCAATCAGTTTCCAATCCCCTTGTTCCTATCCAGACTCCAGCAACTGCTTGTGGTGGTAAACACCGTCATACAAATTTACCTACTGCTTTTTAACTTTGGAAAATTTCAATTAGTTGTTTTAGATTGTCCAGAAGTTCTATGTCATTTATGTCAGCTACTTGTTTTGCCTGAACAACTAGTTGCAAGGGACATATTAATTACATTATCTCTGATAAATTCTTAGAGGATCTTTCAGAAAATTATTACTCCATTTTGTATATTCATTTCTTTATTTCTCTGAGTGGCCTCTTTATTATTGTATTTAGTGTTTGTAGATTTTTTTTTTCTAGATCTCTCTTTGTATCTCTGATGATTATATTAAACTTATTCAACTTAACCAAGGAATTAAGATGCCTAAAAAGAGCCATGAAATGTCTTAGGCAAGTATTAAAGAAAATTCCAAGGCGTTTTATACGTATATTAGGAGCAATGGGGTAGCTAGGGAAAGCATAGGTCCACTCAAGGACAAAGGAGGAATTTATGTGTGGAGCCAGAGAAAGGGAGTGAGGTCGCTAATGAATACTTTGCATCAGTATTCACCAAGGAGAAGCACATGGATGATAGTAGGATTACAGAGGGGTATGTTGACATTCTAGGGCATGTTGATATTAGAAGGAGGAGATGCTGGGTGTTTTGAAAAGCATTAAGGTAGGTAAATCCCCAGGCCTAATGGGATCTATCCCAAGAGAGTAAATGAAGCAAGCTGTGGCCTTGACAGAGATCTTTGTTTCTTGTTTAGCCACAATTGAGGTTCTACAATATCGGAGAATAGCCAATACTGATCCTTTGTTCAAGAAGAGCAGTAGGGATAATCCAGGAAATTGTAGGTCAATGAGGCTTGCATCAGTGGGAGGGAAATTATTGGAGAAGCACAGCAGGTTAGGCAGCATCCAAGAAGCAGGAAAATCGACGTTTTGGTCATAAGCCCTTCACTCCTGATGAAGGGTTTATGCCTGAAGCATCGATTCTCCTGCTCTTTGGATGCTGCTTGACCTACTATGCTTTTCCAGCTTCACACTCTTGACTCTGATCTCCAGCATCTGCAGTCCTCGCTTTCTCCATATTATTGGAGAAGACTCAAAGGGACAGGATATACTCACGTTTGGAAAATAATGCACTATTAGGGATAATCAGTATGGTCTTGGGCAGGGAAAGTCTCATCTCACAAATTTGTTTGAGTTTCTTTTGGAAGCAATAAGGATGTATGATGAAGGTAGGACAGTTGATGTGGTCTACACGGACTTTTAGTAAAACACTTAACATAGTCCTTTGTGTAGGCTTGTGCAGAAGATTAAGTCCTATGAAATCTATAGTCAGTTGTTAAGTTGGGTGCAAAATTGGTTTGGCCATAGAAGACAGAGGATAGTTGAGGAGGGATGTTGTTCAGACTGGAGGTCTGTGACAAGCTGTACTCTGCAAGCATCAGTGCTGGGTCATATATTATTTTGTAATACATATAAATGATTTGTACGGATATGTACGTAGTCAGATTAGTAAGCTTGCAGATGATATGAAAGTTGGTGGAGTTGTGCATAGTGAGGAAGCTTGTTCAAGGATGCAGCAGGACGTAGACCAGTTGGAAGGTTGGGCAGTGAAATGGCAGATGGAGTTTATTCCGGGCAAGTGTGATGTGATGCATTTTGGGAGGTCAAATGCAAGACGAAAGTATACATGAGATGGTAGGACCATTAGGAGCATTGATATACAAAGAAATCTTGGGTGAAAATCCATAGCTTCCTGAAAGTGACAAAGTTAAAAATCACACAACACCAAGGTGTTATCTCCCTTTTTAGATTAGAATCAATCTAAACATCATGGCATAGACAGAGAATACAGGGGGCTAACACCTGTGTGATTTTTAACTTTGTACACCCCAGTCCAACACCGGCATCTTCAAATCATTAAGGTGACAAGATACCTTAATCAGATGGTAGGGAAGGGGTACGATACACTTGCTTTCATTGGTCTGGGCAATAAGTTTAAAAGTTGGCATTTTACATTGCAGCTATATAAGATTTTAGTTCGGTCACATTTTGAATATTGTGTGTAGTTCAAGTTGCCCCACTATAGGAAGGCTTTGGAGACGGTACAAAAGATATTTACCAGGATGTTGTCAGGATTGGAGTGTATTAGCAATGAGGAGAGTTTGGACAAATTTGAACTGTTTTCACTACAGTATCAGTGAGAGGTGAGAGGTGACCTGGTAGAAGTATATAAAATTATGAGAGGTATGGATAGGGTAGATGGTTGGAATCTTTTTCCTCGAGTGAAAATCTTAAATACTAGGAGAGGTAAGTTTAGGTTGAGAGGAGGTAAAGTTCAAAGCAAATATGTGAGGCAAGGATTTTGCACAGAAGATGATACGGGCTGCAACACGCTGCCAGGGAAGATTGTCGAAGCAGATATAATCACAATGCTTAAGACAGACACATGAACTCCCACGGAATATTGAAGTATGAGTCATGTGTAGGCAGGTGGGAATAGTTTAAAATGGCATCATGGGCAATGCAGACATGGTGGCCAAAGGGTCTGTTCTTGTGCTGTACTGTTCTATACTCTATTAACATGTTTCTACATGTACTTAAACTCAGCTCTTTGGAACCTTTCCCTTTTTAACTACAACATTTACTGAGGTCACATTTTCTGACTAACAATGAGAGGAACCTGACATGTTCTATGAGTTGGTGTCCTCTCTCCCCAAAGTAGAGGAGACCACATTGAGAGCAATGGACACAGTACATGAGGTATTTTGATGTGCAGGTAAATCTCTGCCGGATGTGGAAGAATCAGAGGGGTCTTGGATGTAGGTGGGTGGGGAGGTGTAGGCGCAGGTTAAATAAGCAAGGGAAGGTGCCAGTAATGGAGGGCGGGTTGACAAGGGGCATGCATCTAACAAGGGCTTTGCAGAGGGAATGGTCTCTGCGGAATGCTGTTTGGGGTGGGGAGGTAAATATATCTCCGGTAGTGGGGTCTGATTGTAGGTGATGGAGACAGGATGCCAACTCGCAGAACATTTCAGGGAACATCTCTGGGACACACGCACAAAAACGACCCCACCACCCTGTAGCCAACCACTTCAACTTCGCTTCCCACTCTGCCAAGGACATGCAAGTCATCCACCACCAAATCCAACCCACCCAAAGCCTGGAGTAAGAGCACTTCATCTTCCGCCTTGGGATCCTCCAGCCACATGGCTTCAATGTCGATTTCACCAGTTTCCTCATCTCCCCTCTCTCTACATCATCCCAGATCCAACCCTCCAATGTGGCACCATCCTCTTTGACTGTCCTACCTGTCCATCTTCCTTCCCACCTATTCGCTCCAACCCCCCCTCCAACTTATCACCATCACCCGCCCCTGCATCTACTTATTGCCTTCCCAGCTACCTTTCCCACAGCCCAACACCCCCCACCCTCCTATTTATCTCCCAGTCCCCTCCCACGTCACCACATTCTTGATGATGGGGTTATGCCCAAAACTGGATCAGTGGTGCTGGAAGAGCACAGCAATTCAGGCAGCATCCGAAAAGCTTCAAAATCGACGTTTCGGGCAAAAGCCCAAAACGTCAATTCTCCTGCTCCTCGGATGCTGCCTGACCTGCTGTACCTTTCCAGTGCCACACTTTTTGACTTTTGTTATTACAAGGATTCTCCATTGAATTGTTGATAAGCTGAAGCTGTTAACTTGTGCAATTCATTTGTTCAAGTGTTGATTTATTTATTTGATATGAATTCATTTAATTTGTACACCTTGCCTTTGAAATATGAATATCAGATCATGTCGAGATTAACTATTCTGTGGTTGCTGTGAACTATTTACCTACATTTTGTCCAGTCCATTTACATACATCTTGGTGGTGGATATTGAATAATTCAGAGTGGAACATACTCATATCTATCATTCCTAGCATCAATTTAGAAGAGGGTTTCTAAAACAGGCATTAAGTCCCTTATTAGGCTTAATGTACTATGGCGCATGAAGAATTGTTCAGCCCAATTCGATAGGTGCAACATCTTCTGCCTTGGGACTCTCTAACCACACGCGATAAATGTAGATTTTACCAGTTTCCTCATTTCCCTTCCCCTCATCCAACCTTCCAAATTCGCAACACCCTTTTGACCTGCCCGACCTATCCATTCTCCTTCCCGCCTATCTGCTCCACCCTCCTCTCCGGTGCACCACCTTCACCCCCACCTGCATCGACCTATCGCATTCTCAGCTACCTTGCCCCAGCCCCACCCCCACTCCCATTTATCTCTCAGCCCCCTTGGCGCACAGGCCTCATTCCTGATGAAGGGCTTATGTTCGAAATATCGACTCTCCTGCTCCTCGGATGCTGCCTGATCAGCTGTGCTTTTCCAGCAACATATTTCAACTACACTTGGAATCTATTTGTGGGAATTTGGAAAATTATTTCAGAAAATCTAATTACTTCCCTATACTTAACTTCTTGAGTTTGTCAGTGAACTGTGTTTTTTTTTCTATTTTCCCTCCTTCTGGTGATTCTTCTCGTTGTTACTTGGAAGATTCCTTTGTAACTTTTTTTTGCGGTAACCCCCTAGATGTATTACTTTCTCATACCCTTCCCATTGCCACTAATGTACCGACACAGTATCTCCGCATTTTGAACTATCTCACTTCTTTCATCTTCACTTCCACTTCATTCTCTTTTCTGTTAACAGCTATTTCCCAATAACTCAACACTTCCCTCAAGCCACTCCTCTTCTCTCTTTGTTACTATTATATTCCCAATGCTTCACTCGGTGATTGTCTGTAATACCTAAGCATCTCAGAACTGAAATGATTTAGAGAAGACATTTATTTTCCTTAAAATCCTTAGAAGTATTAAAATAAGGGAAAACTGGACAGCATAAAAACAAGATGAGCTGTGAGGGACTTTGGCAACAGAGGTTATTGGGAATGGGTCAGGGATGGTGGCTGCAAGTAATGAAACAGGTGGATGGAGCTGGTAAAAGATTGGAGGAAATAGCAAGGTCTGAGAGAGGAATTGTAGGAGTCAACTGATTAGATCAGATTAGATTATTTACAGTGTGGAATTCTGGAAGGATATAAAGCCACAAAAGAAGTAGGGGCAAAAACTAACTATGCATTTAGATAATATGTTTTTCATGACTTCAGGAAATCCCACAGTGCTTTGCAGTCAGTAAGGTTATTTGGGGAAACGTTGAAAAGTAGCAGTGAGCAAGGCCCAACAAGCTTCCACTAGAAACAATGTGATAGTGACCAGATAATCTGTTACACATATGCTAAAGATATGATAAAGAAATGTTGGCTCACACACCAGGGAGAACTGACCTACTCTTATTCAGAAAACCAGCAGCTGGTACATTCAGAATCTGTTACATTCACATGAAAGGGCAAAAGGGTCTCAGTTTCAACATGTCATTCGAAAATTGTTTCAGGGCCAGCAGGGGAAGGCTGAAATGGACATCAGGTGAGTGCTCGCATCAGGAATTGTTACATAAGGTGATATTTGTCCTTTATCTCAGGATAAGGAGAAACGAACATTCAACTCACAGAAGAGTGAGTCCATCTACAGTCCATCTCAAGCACCTATCAATCACAGTGTGACCTTGTGTGTGAAATAAACTGCATGAGCAATAAATTTCTTGTATTGCTGATGAACTCACGATTAATAATATGTCATGTCTTATGCTCTTTTAGTTTTTTTTCTGATTTGGAGATGCCAATATTGGACTGGGGTGTACAACGTTAAAAATCACACAACACCAGGTTATAGTCCAACAGGTTTATTTGGAAGCACTAGCTTTTGGAGCTCTGCTCCTTCATCAGGTGGTTATGGAACATAAGATCGTAAGACACAGAATTTGTAGCATGATGTAACTAAATAGATTTCTAGACAGCACGGTGGTTAAGTGGTTAGCACTGATGCCTCACAGCACCAGGGACCCAGGTTTGATTCCAGCTTCGGGTGACTGCCTGTGTGGAGTTTGCACATTCTCCCCGCGTCTGCGTGGATTTCCTTCCACAGTCCAAAGATGTGCAGGTTAGGTGAATTGGCCAAGCTAAATTGCCCATAGTGTCTAGGTGTATTAGTTGGAGGGAAATGGGTCTGGGTGGGTTACTCTTCGGAGGATCGGTGTAGACTTGTTGGATCGTAGGTCCTGTTTCCACACTGTAGGGAATCTAATCATGACATTATAGATTGAAAAATACATGGATTGTTTATTAATTCTCTCATATTTGCAAATGACCACATTGGTTTCAGTTCTTTCATATGTAAATCCAAGAACCTTTTTTAAAATTACATTCGCAAGTGAACTTTAACAATAGATGCCATGTCGGCCCAGATAATGCATTTAAGGTATGAGGTACCCTGAGTGTATGGGACTGTCTGCACCCCAATGTTCAGACTGATTCTATTTTGAAAAAAGGAATTTACAGAATCTTACATGAATTCATACAGTTTTTGAGCAAAATAAAATGTAATTCTGCAAGTACAAATTCACCCTACAATCTTATGTGTGTGTGTACGCATGTAGGGGGGGGGGGGGCGCGTATGAGTGTCTGTGAGAGAGTGTGTGCCTGTGTATGTGTCTGAGTGTGAGTGTAAAGGGATATAAGTCTGTGAGAGGGTGTGTGTGGGTGTGGGAGTGTATGTGTGAGCGTATTAGAGAGAGCTTGTGTATGAGAGAGGGTCTCTGTGAGTGTATGGGTCTGTAGAAGTGTGTGTGTCTGTAGGAGTATGTGTGTGTCTGTTGTTATGAAGATGTGGGTGTACTGTACCTTTAAGAGAGTTAAAAGGTAGCAGAAACTACCTGACAGCACCAAGTGTTCTGAAAAAAAAGATGCAATGTAATATGTGCTCCAGCTACTGGGGTAGCTAGGGTAGCTGGTTGCCTGGAAACAACAAAATAGATTCAAATTAGGCCAATCAGTTTAAATTATACACTGAAAAATACCAAGTTCCAATGCAGTTTGTATTTAGTATATTGACAATCTTAAAAGCCAATGATGCTTTTGGGGTATGAGACCAGGGAACATTGAACAGTTGGGAGGAGAACTGCCACGCCAATCACATCTGCACACTGTCCAGAAAAATAACTCTCTTAAAAGTACCTTTTTCGATCAGTAACCTGTGAAGCAGAACTCTAAAAAAGAAGAAAAGAAGACAGGAATACTGAGAAAATTGAAAGCTGCCTGGTTTTGAGATAAGTAGTTTTGTTTTGTAAATCTTACTTGGGAGCTTTATCGGACTATGATTATAGAAAGGATGGTGAAAGATAGGTTAGAGAGGAGTTGTAAGTAGATGCTAGCCAATTATTCTCTGCTATACTTTCAGAAATAAAGTTGTTAATTTTTACTTTAAATTGTGCTTGGCATCTCGAATTTTCACAGATTACTGCACTGGATAAATCTTTTCTGTGTTGCTGGTTTAAATTAAGCAGGAGGGTTTACGCTGTATCGTAACAGTTTGGGGGCTTTTCTGGGATTTGAACTGTTTTAGACAGATTTTAATAGACTTGGGAGTACAAAAAATTCCCAACAGATTTAAACACTTGCAGTTAGTTATCTAGATCTTTAAATAAAACATAGGTGAGGCAACTTCTTTACGTTTGGTGACGTGTGGTTGAGTAAATTATAAGTGAGAGAAATGGCTCTTAGGATTGCTAAAGAGGTTCTGGGATTTGAAGATGATTCTCAAATTTGATAAGAAGGAAAGAAAAATGCCACACTTTTAGAATTAGCAAATAAGTTAGATTTGAGTTTAATCAAGGAGTAAGGGAGTTACTTAAACACTCAGGTGTATCAGAGAAACAGACAAGTGCAGCAGACAGAGAAAAACAAATTACAATTGAGAAAAATGGAGTCAGAAGATAAACACAGGGAAAGAAAAAGAGAGAGAGAAGAGAGAGAGAGAGGAAAAAGAGAGAGAGAGAAGGTTCTTAGCCAAGCAGAGAGAGAAGAAAGGGAGGGACAAAAAGAGAAAATTTGAACTTGAGAAGTTGTGACTTAGTCAGCAAAGTCAAGTTAACATGATGGAGATTAAAAGGGAAGGTAGTGATATATATAAATATGACAAAACTCTGCCACATTTTGATGAGAAAGATGTTGAAAAGCCTTCTTTATTTAATTTTAAAAATTGGCTAGGCAGATGGTCCAAGGATTAATGGGGAATGCTAGTTCAGACTAGCTCTAAGAGAGATTATTCTGCTGGAGGAGTTTAAAAACTCACTTCCAGAGATGGTAAGAATTCATGTGAAGGAACAGAAAGTTCAGGAAGTGAGAAGGGCAGCAGAATTAGCAGATGAGTATGTGTTGGTTCATAAGACAAGCTTCTGGCCAGAATTTCATCCTGTGATGGGTAGAAGTTGGGAGAAGGTTGGATCCTACACTACTGAACCAAGAGTACAGAGCACTGGTAAGAATTTACCACAGGATAAAAAAAGAAGTCCAAGAGGGTGGAAAGGAGGTGAAAGGCCTCAGGTGTTTCCACTGTGGTAAAGTGGGACATGTAAAGTCACAGTGCTGGTTGTTAAATAAAGGCACTGTGGGAAAAGATGCAGTAAAAGAAGCTAAGCCAGTGGCATTAGTGAAGGTAGTAAAGGAGACCCCAAGAAGAGCCAAGGAGCTGCAGGAGAGTGCACAGACTAGGCAGGGGCTGGGTATGGAGTTAGTACCTGATCTCTATAAAGAATTCTCCTCTGTGGGTAAAGTTTACTCAGAAAGAACAGGGGGAGAAGGACAAGGAGTTATAATTTTGAGAGATACATGATCTAACCAGTCGCTGATTGTCAGAGATGAGTGAATTTGCACTCTTTCTGATCTGTTACCTGAGAGTGTGGTAATTTATGGACTAGATGGACAGAAGTTTAGTGTTCCTCTATGTAAGATCAGGTTGGAGTGCTAACTAAAGACTGGGGATGTTACTGTGGGAGTGATTGACAGAAGGTCAGTTTCAAGGTTTCTTGGGAATGATTTGGCAGGATCCAAGGTGGGAGCGATACCCCTTGTTGTGGGAGTGACATCCCTTGTTGTGGAGAAGCCCAAGGAAGACCAAGAAACTGAGGAGTTAAAACAGCAATATCCTGGTATTTTCCCAGACCGTGTGGTAACTAGATCCCACTATCATAAGTCACAGCATGAAGCAAAAAGTAAAGAGAAAATGAAGGAGTTGAGGTTCAGTTAGTGGACACCCTATTGGATGTAATGGTGCAGAAAAAACCTGCACAGACAGAGGGTCAGACAGAAGTATTTACTCCTAAGAGACTTGCAACAGCAAGACAAGATTATAAAAGATATATATGCGGTTCGTACTCTGAACAGGAGGCAGACAATATTCCAGAGGGTTATTATCTGAAAGATAGAATCCTACAATGGAAATGGAGACCACGGCAGGTTAGTGCAGAGGAGAAATGGGCTGAAGTGCACCAGATTGTGTTGTCGGTAGCATACAGCCCATGAACTACTTGTAGGAGAGCCCCTAGGGATTCAAAAGACTCAGGCTAAGGTACAAAAACATTTTTATTGGCCTGGAAAGCATAAGGATGCGGTTAACTTTTGCTGAATGTGTCATACATGCCAAATGGTAGGTAAGCCACACGGTAATAAAACCAGCACCTTTGTTGCCAATTCCCACATTTGAAGAGCCTTTCATGTGGGTTATAATTAATTGTGCAGGTCCCCTCCAGAGAACTAAAATTGGGAGCCATCACTTGTTAGCCATTATGGATGTGTCTACCAGATTTCCGGAGGCAATTCCATTATGGAGTATCAGGCAAAAAAAGGTGGTAGAGGAGTTAGTAGCTTTCTTCACATGGTCTGGGCTACCACAGAGATTCAGTCGGACCAAGGGTCAAATTTTACTGCTAGGCTGTTTAAGGAGGTTATGGATAGTTTAGGTATACATTACTTTAAATCCAGTGCATAATCCCAGGGAATCCCAGGGAGCTTTAGAAAGGTGGCATCAGATCGTGAAGACCATGTTGAGAGCATACTGTCAGGATTACCTGAATGCTTGGGATAAAGGTATCCCATTCGAATTGTTTGCCATTAGAGATGCCCCAAATGAATCTACTCAGTTCACTCCCTTCGAGGTAATATTCAGTCATTAAGTGAGAGGACCTTTGAAATTAATTAAAGAAAAATTGACAGGACCAAAGTCAGAGATCTCATACTTAGATTATGTATTGGAGGTGAGGAAGAGATTAAATAGAGTTGGTAAATTAGCTAACAGCATCTAAACAGGGCACAGTATAGAATAAAGCAGGTGGCAGATAAAAGCTCTGAGACTTAGACATTTTCCCAAGTGGATAATGTGTTAGTACTGTTACCAATTATAAGAGATCACTTCAAAATCAAGTTTAGTGGTCCCTATCAAATTGAGAAAAAGTTGAGTCAGGTGAACTACTTCGTAGAGATGCCAGATAGAAAAAAAAGTATCGAGTATGTCATGTGAACATGTTGAAACTATATTATACCAGAGAGAAAGAACTGGAGAAACAGGTGATAGTTGCTAGGTAAAAACAATGACTGCAGATGCTGGAAACCAGATTCTGGATTAGTGGTGCTGGAAGAGCACAGCAGTTCAGGCAGCATCCAAGCAGCTTCGAAATCGACGTTTCGGGCAAAAGCCCTTCATGGTGCTAGTTACTGCCCTGCAGGATGAGAAATCGAATCCAGATGATATGGATTTTGATGTATCTCAAAATAGATTAAATAAATGAAGAAGTCCTTGAGAAATGGGATAGGTTAATAAGTTATCTGTCTCAGGAGCATAGACCACAGCTGAAAGATTTGTTACTGCAGTATAAGGACATATGTAAGATTCAATGGGGAGAACTAATGCTATTGTACATGAAATAGACGTAGGGAATACTGTTCTGATTAAACAATCCCGATCAGCTTAATCTTTTCAAAGTCAGACAGGTCCAGATGATGGTGGAGGCCATGCTTGATGAGAACATCATCGTCCCAAGCCAGAGCAAGTGGAATTCGCCGATCGTCTTAGTTCCCAAACTGGACGGGACTCAACGATTCTGTGTGGATTATCAGAAGGACTCGTATCCAATTCCTAGATTGGAGAACTGTATCAAGACAGTTGGGTAAGCCAGTTACATCACCAAGTTGGACTTAATGCATGGTTACTGGTAGGTACCTTTATCAGAGACGGTGAAAGAAATTTCTGCGTTTGTAACTCCAAATGGACTATATCAGATTTAAGTGATGCCCTTTGGAATGAAGAATGCACCCGCCTCATTCCAAAGACTCACAAACAGAATTGTGGCTGGGTTAACAAACTGTGCAATCTATTTGAATGTTGTAGTGGTCTTTAGTAAGTCATGGAAAGATCACATGGTACAGTTGGCAGAGTTCTTTGAACGACTACGAGAAACAAAACTGGTGATAAACTTAAATAAAACTGAATTCGCAAAAGCAGAGATGACGTTCTTGGGACATAACTTCGGTCATGGAATGTTGATACCAGGGAACGCAAAGACGAAGGCCATCGAGGAATTTCCATGACCAAACTCGATTCGTAGGACTC
The DNA here is from genome assembly GCF_004010195.1 of Chiloscyllium plagiosum. Lineage (NCBI taxonomy): Eukaryota > Metazoa > Chordata > Chondrichthyes > Orectolobiformes > Hemiscylliidae > Chiloscyllium > Chiloscyllium plagiosum. Next base: position 61,697,841 of record NC_057712.1, on the reverse strand, counting down.
AGCGGATATTATTGGAAGTTTGTTCCAATCTTCAGCAGCATAGTGGCACCGTTAACCGATTTGCTGAAGAAGAACACAAAGTTTCAGTGAACAATGGGGCTGGCCTCAGCCGGGTCCTTGGGTTCACGGCACATTACAGGTGACCCCACTGCACTACATCCTCTCTCACACATACGCATATTAGTGCGCACACACACACACACCTATAGACCCATACAATCACACAGACACTCTTATACAAAAGCTCTCTCATACACTCACACATCTCACACATACAGTCCCACACTCACACCGACACAAGCACCCTCTCACAGATCTATACCTCTTTACACATATACACATACACACACTCTCTCACAGACATTCATACCCCCCCCCCCTCAATTCCTACACACATATACACAAACACACACACACAAGTTTGTGAGGTGAATTTCTAGTTGCAGAATTACATTTTAGTTTGCTCAAAGGCTGCATGAATCCATGTAAGATTCTGTAAATCCCTTTTTTAGATTAGAATCAGTCTGACAACTGGGGCACAGACAGCCTCACAGGGGACACCTCATACCTTCAATGCATCATCTGGGCCGACATGACACATATTGTTAAAGTTCACTTGAGAACGTAACTTAAAAAAAGGTTCTTGGATTTACATATGAAAGAACTGAAATCAAAATGGTCATTCTAAAAGATGAGAGACTTAACAAACAATCCAGGACTTTTTCAATATATAATTTCAGTTATATCACATTGTAAACTTCTGTTATAAATTCTGTGTCTTACGATCTTATACTCCACAACCACCTGATGAAGGAGCAGCACTCTGAAAGCTTCTGCTTCCAAATAAACAAATTGGACTATGACCTGCTGTTGTTATTTTTAACTTAGTTATTTAGTTGACAAACTGCAGCATTCTCTGCTTTTTTGAACAGATCCTATAACTTAGGCTAACACAGGTCTTATTTCTAGAAGAAAGATAATTAATGTAGAAGCTCGAACAATTTTGCATGAAAGTAATATCTTCACCATGTTTTGAAGTTGTTGCGGAAAGAGTTCCCCAGGCAGCAAATTATTCCTGCTGTATAAATAGAATTTGCAAAAGCAAGTGGACACACAGCTGGCTGAGTTATCTAATGAATTATCAGTTTTGAATCTCCTCAGGGAGGAGTGTAGAACTTCTTTACATTTTAAAAATGTATGTTATTCATAAAAGCTCTTTTTGTATATATACATTGTCCCAGATGCAATTCGATTCTGTGCAGTAGCATATCAAGTAAACATTGATCTTTGACACTATCTAAATTACGAAAGACCTCTCTTATACATGTAATACTAATATTTACATATATTTGAGGCACTAGGTGGCTTCGATAACTGAACAAACCCCCATCATGTAACCCTGGATCTTGGAATGTGCCAGTCTGCAATACTGAGTCAAAGTCAACTCCTTGTTCTGGAATACCAACACGTTTAAGGAAAACCAAAGAGCTATCACTGAGTTAATGGCTGTCAAAGTGTGTATCCTGGGAATCAACCGTAGAGCATGGCAGTCCCACATCACAGAGCTGCTTGGAATGAATCTTCACAAAAAATGGGTGTAGTAGATTTATCCAATTAATTATTGTGCCACAGCATCTCCGCTGCTATTCCTGTATCAGGAATATCACCATGACTGTGATATTCATGGCATCTCTCAGTAAGGCTGACCTAAGACTAAAACTGAATGCATTATTTTATAGAAACTGGTTTCTGTACTCTCATTAATTACAGTCATGAAATCTCAAGTTTTTGAATGCTCAGGTCAGAAATGGCATTTCAGCTACGAACATGCACACAAAGGCTGCAGGGAACCTTTTTTGTATCTGAAATAAATCTAATCAACCTGTTCAGAGAAGCTATTACACATTTCTGGAACAAGTGAGGCTTGAACCCAGGTCTCCTGGCTCAGAAGCAGGGACAAAACCTCTGTGCCACAAGATCTCCGTATTCCAGGACCTGAAATAGTAGGTCCAGGATGAAAGTGATAATGGACTCCGGCTCGATATTATGGAGATAGACTAATTTAGAAGCATAATAGGAGCTTGCTGGCAACTCATCAATAAAGAGGACTCCTAGATTTGACCGCCACAATGCCCATAGTGACCATAAAGTTAGTTGCAAGAGGATGATCAGGAGGGAGAACTGTTAGGAGTCAGAATGATCATGATCTTGCTGTCATAATATGATGACAGCAAGAGTACTTTCTACACTTAGTTTTCATTGTCTTTACTTAGAAATTGTCATTTCACAATTGCGGGCTCATACAGGTACCCTGTCACTCAGTTTCAGAAGCTGAGGGTGAAAGAGGGTAGTTGGAATTATTTAAACCCTGGAGTTGCTTGCCTCAAATGTTCATTCAAGTGCAGCTAAGCAAGTTGAACCAATACTTGAGACTGAGTGGTTGATACAAGTCATTAAAAGGGGAGAATAGAGAGTTTGGGAATTTAGAGGAAGGAAGGATTTGAAGGAATAATTCTGCTCCTTTTGAATTCACAAAAATAAGATTTGTATTGAACTACAAAGGCCTTAGCATCTTATCTGTTGGGTTTGCCCAGAAAATAATTAAAATGTTATGTCAAAGTCTGAGCAAAATCAGACAGTTCCTCAAATGGCCACCAGTACAATAGTTATGGAATGTTATAAGTGCTATAGATGCATTGCTTTGATTAAAGCTCCTATATTTCACAGTTACCTGTAGGGCAGTGATTCATAAAGTCTATACTAAGGTGTCAGTTTGTATGCATTGTATCATTCACTGGATAATGGAATCAGGTATGCAGATATTGGAAAATGCGATTCAACTTGTGAATCCAATGAAGCTGATGCAACTGAACTACAGAAAGTACTTGTGCCTGACCAAACTTTGTAAGAGGTAAGAACTTACTTTATTAGGATGTACTTTGGAGTGAGCAGGGAACTAACATGGCCATTCGTGACAAAGCATTTTGACACTTCCGTTCTGCAGTTTGAGGCAATGGCAGTGAAGTGGGATGAACATTAGAATTTCAAGGCCATAGATAATACTTCTAAAATTGTGATTTCTTTATTGTTGCTAATGTTGCCTTCGTTAAGAATCAACCTTTCTGAAAGTTTCATTTAACCAGGGTTCTTTTTGATTTATTCTTCATTGTGAAAGAGACAATTGCTTCAATCAATAAACTTTATGTCCATCATATTTTCCATGTCCTACAGTACCTATCTGATATTCTCTGACAAGACTTTAGCCTGAGGAATATGTATAGTGGAAACAAAACTTTTAATTATATAGATTGATTGCTTGCTTTAAGAATGACTTATAATAAGGGTAGATATCATCAAATGTTATAATTTGTGGATTGTAGTCATTCCATTAAAGCCCATGATCACATTGTAATTGTCTTCCTTGGACCCTATTTGCTATTCTTTATTTGTCCAAACCTCACAAATAAAAATACAACAACAGACCTAAGTGCAGCATACCTTACACTTAAGTGTAGTCATGTATAACAATGTAGTAAAATCACAAAGCCATAAAAATGAATTGTGGGTCAATTGTTCAAATAAAGAAAACTCAATGGATTTAGTTTGCACTCAAAGCAAGATTACTGCAGAGCTTTCATAATAAAGTATTTAATGACTAATGAATGTATTTTATTTTCTTTAAATTGTAGCTAATAATTGTGCTATGAAAATGACCCGTTATGGGCTCTGTAATTGACGCAGTAATACTTTAGCTATACACCTGGTTCCTATTCTTCGAGCGTGTTAATTCAGGATAATACTGGCTTCTGCTTAAATTGGTAATGAGTACACTGTTACAATACTACTGATCATATTCATTTCACCAGATTGGTTTATTTAGAATAATAGTAAACTGGTGCATAAATAACTTATGAAAGAACTGTGGTAAATTTTAAATGAATGGTGATGTTTATTGATGTACTATTCTTTTTAAAAAAGCAAAATGGGATTTGGTCATACAATAATATCTCATATATTTCATCTTTTTTGTTTTTGTTGTGTGCAGGAATATTCATATTTACTTTTGATGATAATTATTTTAGTGGTTTTCTCCATCGTTCAATGAATTATTTGAAAGTACTGCATATAGCATAGAAATATATCATTCACTTCAACAGATCAATGTTTAAACTGCATTTGAGTCCTTCAAACCAAAATTCATCTAACTTCATCTTCACATTGCTGTATCCCTTTCACCCTCATGTATTTATCTAGTGTGATAACTCGGGAATCCTGACTGGAAAGGAATATCACTTATTGTTGAACATCAAAAAAGAACCACTACTCATGGCATACATAGACTGGTCCCAGGGCAGGGCAGACAGTTCTGTGAACCCATCTATTCTGTTTGTAGTTCATTAGAACCAGAAATAGAACACGAGGTAGATGGAGGGTAAACCTGAACAGGGAATACTTTATTGCGCATCAATTCAGCTCTACAGTCAGTCCTAGACTGCACCTCTAACTACTTCTTCTGGGTCACATGACCCACTCACTTAAAGGGCCAATACACACTCAACATCCTGTATAACAACCCTTCCCCTTTACTTCCATATATATAATTATAACTGTTACATGAGCACTGCAGCTAACATTTATACATCATTCGGAATATATACAAAATTAACACGGCAGAAGAAGTCTATGCTACTGTTTACAATGGCTTGGTCAGTCTCTCAGAAGGATGGTGATTCCTAGAAAACTGTCTCCTTGTCTCAGAAACTTTTCCTGGTGCAGTGTCCTGGCTTCTGGAGGCTCGTGTTGTTCTGCAGATATACACCTCTGTGATTAGCTGTTGTTGCCTTGTGGCGCTGTCATCTCCTCCTTGGGTATGGCCAATCCTGGCTCAGAAACACATGACTCAGTCGACACCACTGGTCCCATCTGGACCGGCTCAATGTTCTGAGGGACATCTCCCTGTTGGTCAGGTGCGGCGACCAGCTGTCTTCTCCAGAAAAGCTCATTCCTCATCTCGTGTCTGACAATAATCCTGTTTGAGCTATGACTATTCCAAAGATCTTCAGGTTGAGTGGGTTGACCATGCTAAGAATTGCCCATGTGTCCAGGGTTGTGTAGCTTAAGTGGATAAGCCATGGGAAATGCAGGGTTATAAGGTAGGTTGCGATGGAATGTTCTTCAGAAGGTCTGTGTGAACTCGATGGACCAAATAGTTTGCTTCCACACTGAGGGATACTATTCTACCATCCAATAAAAATATCTTTATAAATGTGCAATTTATGAGGTGTTTCTGTCAGAAGGTTTTCTTTTCCATTTCCCTCACATTTCATCAAGGTGTGGTTCCGGGGTCTGCTGCTGAGTGGAGGAATCCTGTCCTATACTGGAACCTGTCGGCCTTGAAGTTTTTGATAGTTAACACCGCAGGGTCACTGCAGCTAGATGCCAGACATGTTGAGAGTGTCCTGGCCAGACACAGGCTCACCCTTCTCTGCTTAAACTTCCACAGGCTTGAGGTTCACTGGCAGAGTTGGGGGAGGACGTGGGGTACAGGTACCTCTGATTTGTTCTAAGAGGAGATTCTAGGGGCCTATATGTGTTGAAATCACTTTAAATCTTGCTAATGATCCTTTTGTAAGTGGGAATAGTTTTTCTGTATCTACACTATCCAGCCCACTCCTGGTTTTTAAAACCTCTGTTAAATCTCTTGCAGTTAGAATCACTATAGTGTGGAAACAGGCCCTTCAGCCCAACAAGTCCATACTGACCCTCTGAAAAGGGTCCCACCCAGACCCATTCCCCTACCCTATATTTGCCTAATGCCCTAACCTACACATCCTTGAACACTATGAGCAATTTAGCTTTCTTCTCTCCAAGTAACAGCGCCAACACCTTCAATCTAGCTTGATAACGGAAGTTCCTCATCCATAGAACCAATCTTGTAAACTGCTTCTGCACTCTCTCCAATGTGTTCATATTCTCCCAATAATGTGAACTGTATACAGTGCTCCAGCTGAAATCTAACAAGTGTCTGATACAAGTTCAACACCTTACTCTTTTACTCTATGCCCCCAATAATAAAGCAGAAGATACTGTAAGCTTCACTGACTGCTGAGTCTATTTGTCATGCCACTTTCAATGATCTGTGCACATATACACCCATGTCCATCTGATCAGCACCTCCTTAGAATTGTACTCCTATTTCATACTAACTTTCAATGTTCTTTCTATCTCAGATTTCTCTTAATTGAAACTCATCTGCCACCTATCCGTTACGCAGTTCACCAACTTGTTGATGTCCTTCTGGAGTTCTGCACTGTCCTCCTCATAGTTTACAATTCTTCTAAGCTTTGTGTCATCTGCAAACTTTGAAATTGTTCCTGCACATTGAGCTCTCAATTATTCTTAATAATATCAAGAAAAGCAGGGTGCAAATACCAATCTCTAGGGAACTCCACTAAAAGCCTTCCTCTGAATAAATATGCCCATTGACCATTACTCTCTGTTTCCTATCATTCAGTCAATTTTGTATCCATGTTGTTATTGACCCTTTCATTCCATGGATATAAATTTTATCACATCTGTTGTGTAACATTGTATCAAATGCCTTCTGAAAGTCCACAACATTATCCTCTTTGAGCTTTTCTATTACCTGTTTAAAAACACTCCAGCAAGTTTGTTAAACTTAATTTTCCCTTTAGAAATCCATGCTGACCCTATCTAATCAGGCTATTTTTTTCACGTGTAACTTCTACCCTGAATAATTCTCTCTAGAATCTTACCCAACACTGAAGCCGAAGGGTCCCTATTGCTGGGTCTCAAAATATCACCTTGCTGCCTCCTCTTCTGATGTGTAGGTAAAAAGGGAAAACAAAACGTAAAAGAGAATCAGCGAGAAAAAGAGAATGAGAATCGTAGAATCATAAAAATAAAAACAACAAAACAGTAGTTAAAAAGGAACAAGTATGCTCTGGCAGGAGATTCATTATGTTCACTATGTTCGAACACCAGTCAGGAATTTTGTGTGAATGTGTTCTGTACTCAACTGCTAGTATTATTGCTCTAGTTTTTCAGGCTTTAAATGTCAAATAAGTTCTGTTTTACTTTATCTTCATCACAGGCTTTTGCAAGGGTTATTTTGATTTTTCCTGCTTATTTTAATTTTTTTTAATTCATAGTTTCCTGACCTCTGCTGAATCCAATGACTGTGTAATCTAAGGGTTATAAAGACTTCTGCAATATCACTGATCCCTCAGGATACCTTGCCCCTACTCATTACTATTTTTTCCCACTTGCTTAGATGAAAATTAGTCTATGAACAAAAATTCAAAACTTCATTAGCAGTATCAGTATGTACCATATTTTCTAATAATTTAGAAAAAGGCCTACTATTTCTGTCATAATGACAGGTCAGAACTCTGAAGAGCTGAGGATATTTTTAGCTTGTCCAGTAATTCCAAAATGTGATTCTTTGAAAAGGGCTGGTACAGCCAAAAGTAGATGCAGACCTAACTTGAGTAGATGCTGAGAGAAATAGGAGTGTCACATCTACAGCTGCTAAAGGAATATCAAATAACAGCCTTTCAAAGGGTGAAGAAGCAAATCAAAACACACTGGACTTTGATCTCTTATGAGTGCAAAGGTAACAAGGGGATTATGATTTTTTGCTCAACAGCAAGCCACATCCTGCATATTGTGCTTTTCCTTTGAATAGCATACAAGGACAGAGGTTAAAAAGGCAGCTTCAACTCTACAGTTGTATGCTAGTGGATCTGAACAATCTCATATGTACCAGCTTGGGTTCACATGTTAGAGTACTGTGAAGGTCACAGTTGAATAACAATCCCCCAGGATAGGCTGTCCAAAAATATCCATTACAAGTCCTCTGACTCTCACAGTTACCTGAACCACACTTCCTCATGGAGAAAGTGAGGTCTGCAGATGCTGGAGATCAAAGTTGAAACTTTATTGCTGGAACAGCACAGCTGGTCAGGCAGCATCCAGGGAACAGGAGATTCGACGTTTCGGGCACAGGCCCTTCTTCAGGAATGAAGAAGGGCCTGTGCCCGAAACGTCGAATCTCCTGTTCCCTGGATGCTGCCTGACCAGCTGTGCTGTTCCAGCAATAAAGTTCCACACTTCCTCATACATTGCTTCCTGCAAGGATTCTTGTCTCTGGCAAATAGACCCTTGGTATATCTGGTCCATCCAGTCACAAATATCTCCAGGGTCAGCTGACGAAACCTCCAACATTCTATAATGGAGCAGATCCCTTCCACCCCATATGTGCAATAGGGGAGCTCAGTGCATCACAGTGAGGGGGAGAGGAGGAGAATATTAATGGCACATGTAGCGATGGCTGGAAAAACAATTTGTTCAGCACACAAAGTGATGTAAATTGTTTATGTTTAATGTAAAATTTTGCAAACAATGTGATATTAAACATTTGGTTCTCAAACAATGTGATTTCAATAGTTAGTACATTTAATAAACCTTCTCTTTTGTGGATGCTTGGTTAGGCCTTGCAGTATTACACCTTGACCCTCAGCAAAGTGCAGTGTTAGGGATTTATAGCCAGGGGTAGAAAATGTTTGCATGGTATCAGCTTAGCAGATTCTTCAGTTTTGTGGGCAATTCCTTTGGAGTTTGACATACTAGAGATGCTGCACGGTCCCCATGCTCAACTCACATTTACACCAGAATAATCAATGCCAGGCCATCAGAAAGTCCAAGCCATTATTTCACCTCAAAAATGAAATCGCAATAACCAGGAAATGGTGCCAATTTCTTAAGTTATGATCATGAAAGCCACATTTCGAGCTCTGCGCTAGCTATCCTGCCATGAATCATACATGGTGGAGTAATCACAGGTTTGTGCCTCTTTGCAAAGTTTTGGGTGATTTAAAGATGGTTGCTGGGCAACAAGGGATACCGTTTAAACATGGCATATGAAACTTTAAGAAATCCACAGATTGATGCAGAATAAAGATACAATATTGTTCGTGCTTCCAACAGAACCATAGTGCAACAGAACACAGGACTCCTGAATGGCTCCAGTGGAGGTTCATAGCATCCATGCCCTCCTCAACTTGAGCCAATAATGGGGCTGGATGGGGGTGGGGGGGTGCTGTCCTGAAAGCAAACAAAACCATGAGTGAGAGTTATTCTTCAAGCTTGAAGCTCAGGGTTAGGACCATAAAATTAACCAGAGATTCTGTCTACAAGAGGAGGACAGAGCAATATTTCAGACAGATTGAGAGGTCAGAGGCAATCTTATTGCTATCCACTTCCAGGATAACTCAAATGGGTTCTGACTTTGTTTAATTGTTCATACTTTTAAGTTGGTAATTTGATAAGCAGCCCCCTGTGTAATGGAAAGGACATGTTGAACTTGTTGGTTTGCTGTTCTTCATCTTTTATACTGTGCATCAAATGTTACATTATCTATGTTATTATATGAATTATACGTTTAGGTGAACCAATATTTTTATAGATATGCATAACTTGCCTCACATCCCTATTCAGGAATAAAGCAACAATGAGAAAGTGTATTTACATTTGTAGGGTTCCAGTTTGCAATCAGTAATTTTCTGATTTTTAAGTGGTTCATATCCCTCCCAGATCCCTGCTTCTGGACACTGGACCTATTTAGGGAATGCAAAATTAGGAGGCAGTAAACAGGTGTTTCAGGGCAAAAGAATCCCTGCGTTTAATTAAGGTACAAAGGCAAATATCATACAAGAAAAACAGGTAAATGCAATATATAAAGAAATTGACACAATTAATAATAGAGAACTGTAGTACCTTAAGTCACACTATTTACTAGATTAACACCATTAGAACCTATCCCACCAACACTCACAGAAAACAACAGTTTAATTACAGAGTCTTTAATCAGAATTCCTACTCTGGGGTCCCAATGCACCGCCACCACATGCCTTCCCCTCCCTGCCAGCCAGGTCAGAACTTTGTGGTCTCAGGAACTAAAGCTCACCACTGAGAAAACACAATTTTGAAGTGTACTTGGTTGTTCCCGCTTGTCATACCCAGAGCCAGGGTAAAGCTTTCAGACTGCATAGACTTTTCAGTTTGTGTTGAGTCCACTGATGCGATAACTACGTGTATTGGCACTATTGAGTGAGTACCTGGTTTTCTTTACTTCTGATGGTTTTGTGGGCCGGTTTTCACCTCAGGATATACCTGGGGACTTATGGTGTCATTAGAGCCTGTTGGTCTGAAGGCTGTTGGCCTTTGTTTCTGCTGGTGTGGTCGGTCATCGACAGTTCTCTTGGTTTGGGATAGGACTGTGTCCGGTCGCTGTCATTCAGAAAGCTCTTGGATTGTTCACACATGCCAAACCTGTGCTTTTCATTGTGTTTCTGGTGTTTCCTCCGGAAGTTAATTGGTTTGGCGATCATTAAAGTGGCTGCGAATGGATTTTGATTGAGTTTGAACATCCCAGTATCTAAATTGGCCCCATACTGCCTGTGCTGTGTAGCCCAAGGTATAATAGCTGTCGTGGGCTGGAGTATGGTGGTTTTGGCTGATTGTCCTTTAAGAGATGAGGTATAAGTTGGAATTCCAAAGCTGAACAATGGTTCCTGACAGCACTCTTCATTCTGTGAGTTGCGTTTGTGTATTTTCCACAGAATTCAGTCCAGCTATTCCTTTACTCTTTCAAAGTCTTGAAAACCCCAAGGTTGTGTCCAGTATTTTAGATATTGGAAGAAGTCCATGGTTTTTTCCAGTCCTTTAAATATTGGGAATTTTTGCTCAGTTCTACACATTGCATGGGGTTAACATTATGTAGCTCTAAAACCATACATGAGGTTATGGCATCTGAGTCATGTGAAACTAGTCAGTCATGAAAGCCAGGATTTGGAGGTGCCAGTGTTGGACTGGGGTGGACAAAGTTAAAAATCACACAACACCAGGTTATACCAAAGGGTTTATTTGGAAGCACTAGCTTTTGGAGCACTGCTCCTTTGCAGGGCTCCAAAAGCTACTGCTTCTAAATAAACCTTTTAGACTATAATCTGGTGTTGTGTATTTTAACTCATGAAAGCCATCAGGTTGAGATGAATTCTCAGGAATCTCTTTTTGACCCTTCCTCATTAATATTCTTTCAATTCTTCAGATTGTGTCATGACTGTAATATTGCCTTGATATACTTGAAGATCCTTATGACTTGAAGAGCCTTTAACTTGAATGAGGCAATAATTTGTCTAGTTTTTCTATCCAGACTTTGTGCCATGAGAAACATTGGACATGTTAGCTGTCCATTGAATGTCTCCCAGAATCGAATAGCACTGTGCTCCCTTGAAAAACATAAACATAGGTGGGGAATAAATATTTATATTTAAGGATCACATGAAAACTAGAAGATTTAGATACTTTCTGGATTGAAAAGTTTTCTCACCTTGCTATTGCTTGAAAAATGAGGTCAACAATTTAATGTGTACTGTGATTGGCCTGTTATTTGCAGAACAGTAAATGAATTTGGAGAAAAAGACAAATAAAGTTTTTAGGGAAAAAAGTAATAGCATTTGTGATTCTTAATTGCTGGGAAATTTGACTTTAGAAAAGACTGGGGGCACTTTGTGCTAATGGAATGCAATATATTTTTTTAACAGAGCTCGATGATCATTAAGGAAGGAATATTCAGAAGCTGCAAATCTGTCTCTCTCTCTCTCTTCTTTGCTCAGTAGAAATGGAAACTTGATAGAATTTCCAAAAATCCATATTTATGATTACCTTTTAAACCCTGAAAAGTTGAACTGTGACCACTTTCTAAGGATTTTGAACAAGCTTGAAATTAATCTGAAGATCTTTCATCTATCTACAACTGTCAGCAATTCAACTTTGTCAACAAGAAACCCAATAGATCATGGGAATTCATAATATTTTAACCTTTGTTTTCAGACCCTTGGCCAACAAGAGCTGTTTTCCTTTGGTCCTTTTTCTATTGTAACATCCTGTAAAGTCTACTGTTGTGTTAGTTTGAATGTTGGGATTTAGGGGATACAATTCTAATACTGGATTATTTCCCAGATATTGCCCAGTATTTACCACTTGTTTTAAGAATGAATTTTGTATTCCAGTAAACAGATTATTTTATGTTCATTAAAGAAGATAAATGAAAGTGTCTTTTATTGTGGATAGTAGGCAAAAAGAAACAAAATATTTGGCCATTTTGGAGATTCAATCAACACATTTCAACAATTGGTGAGACGGGAGTGGTGGGACTTCATTAACAGCACATTCCCTCCATCATAATCATTAGTCATAATATCAGCATTTCCCCATTGAGATGGATGGATTCATCACTTCTGTCTTACTCACACTCAAAAGGTGTTTGCATGTGTCAAATAATGTGTGCAAAGGAGGCCCTGGCACATTTCATGATCATTCATCTCTGTGTTGTTTGTACTAACGTGAAATGCTTCAGCTGCCGTCCTCAAAGTTAAGGTTCAGTGATCCCTGGTAATATGAGGCTATCTATTTGTTTGCAAAGGCTGAGCAATTCTTGACAATTGCAGTACTTTAGGCTCCTCATCTCTCACATGGGCCTGACTTAACCAGGTATTATTATGAAAATCACACTACAGCAGGTATTGTAACAATGCAAGTGAAAGTATACCAAGCTTTGACAAAGGGTCAGTTAGACTCGAAACGTCAGCTCTTTTCTCTCCTTACAGATGCTGCCAGACCTACTGGGATTTTCCAGCATTTTCTCTTTTGGTTTCAAGAAAAATGTTTGGTTCTTTACAATATTGCAGAATGCCAAAGCATTCTCATTATGTTCTCTTCTTCTTTGTCCTCTTATTACATCTAGATGCCATTCACAGATGGGCTGGAGAGAGCCTGCTCTGCACTTTGTTCTGCTAATTTGGAAGACTAGGGAAATCCCCTGGTGCCTGCTGAAAGTTTTCTGCCTAGGTGCAGGCCCACCCAGCAACCTGCTGTGGGCCTTGTAGTCACAGGGTAGGTAGAGGAACAGTTTCCTGTGAAGAAGCTTCCATGGCTCTTGTGTGTGGCTTGCTTTCCCAGTAGATGCCTCCTGACATCAGAATGTCACAAGAATGTCAGTCACTTAGGAGGAATGTCAGATCTTCCGCAGTACCTTCAAATAATCTAGCACCATAAAAAATCAAGGCAGAGCTCACTTTCATTGTGACAAGCTCAGCTGGAATGGCGGTTGAATGAGACTGAAGATCTTTGTGAATAAAATCGTAGAAATGTGCCATGTCTGATTTGGATAATGTCATATGTCACCCAGAGAGGATAGGGCATCTAGAATAACTATGACAGAGCTTGCCCCCCCTCTCCTCTTCCCATTGATGCTGAGCATTCATGGCTAATGCGAAGGAGAGCAGGACTGAGGCTGTATCTGGCAGCCATGGGTCACAAGAAGTAGGCACCACCTTTATTGATACAGCCATGAGCTTGGGTGCACTGCCACGACAGTGATGAGAACAGCAATGAAATCCTCCATCTTTTATTCCTGCCTACCAACTGTCACTGGCACACTTGCCTGATGGTCCTCTGCCCATCTCTGGAGGTTGAGTTAAGAAAGCAAGCATGATATCTACCTGGGGCTGGGAAGGTAGCTGGCCTCTGGTACAGGGAGTTCTCCGATAATGTCATAAACATGTTCCAGCGAAACCTTGCTTAATAGAAAATCACATAATTGAAATAATGGGACCTATGGGAAAAGTGGGGTGAGGGGCAGATAGCGAAACATATAACTAACAATCGCTTAAAAATCACTTAAAAATCTAGCCTGAATGAAGATTGAAATCATATTTATTAACTAATTAAAAGTAAATTTAACACAGTACATTTAAAAAATGGAAGAAAGTTGCTCTCTATACAGTACCTCTCATAGAAAGCTGCTCTGTTGACAGCTGACATCAGCACATGCACAGAACAACAACAAGACCTATGCTGACATCACACATGCTCAGAATGAAGCATATAAACCGATCACCGCTGGAACTGCATTATTGCCAAGGAAAATAAGTGTTCTCCAAAATACCGTTTCCTTATTCTTCAGTGACATTATAGCCAAATTGCGCTGCCGAAATGCACGTTATCCCAGAACCACCTGTAGTCCTCTGACTTTGAGACAAGCTGAGAGTTCCTTCCTTGATCAGCTGCAGAGACATGTTGGTCTTGTGCACACCTGACTGTGCCCTAAAGAGAGTACCCTCTAAGGTGAAAGTCTCTGAGTTGGTGGAGAATGTAGGTGTACACCTTGATAATGCATCCTTAACGGGTCGAGTGGCTTCCTGTTCAGAGGTGAAGCTGTCAGAGGGATCTCAGGGTGTGCCCTCTACATTCTGGAGGTTCCTGAGACAAATTATTTGGAGATGATAAATAAAGGTTTGTGCAGAATAACAATAAGTTAGTGCTGATGATAAGTGAATAGGAGTGCAGCACAATGGGGGTTACAAATTTGGCTCCCTATCACTACATAAGCAGTCTTAGTCCTTCCTGGCTGCTGTACCATCATGTTGTCATAGGAATCCTGACGTCTGGGTACTCCAACCATATGTCCTCCTTGAATGTGAAACATCTTTTTCTACATTGAGACAAGCCACAAGGATTGAGTATGATGCAGAAGATGCAAGAGTAGTTAGTGACAATCCATGAGCAGAAGAAGTAATGAGATGTCCCCAGTGAGTGAGTAAGAAGCATAGAGGACAGGAAGAGTTAGTAGCTATAGAGGATGAAGTATATAAGAATATCAGCCTTTGAGCGGACTTGATGTCCTAATGAAGTGTTTTTGCCTGAAACGTCGATTTTCCTACTTCTCGAATGCTGCCTGACCTGTTGTGCTTTTCCAGCAGCATTCTAATCTTGACTCCGACCTCCAGCATCTGTAGTACTCATTTTCGCCTTGATGCATGCAATGTTGAGTAGTAATCCATCATATGCATTTGCACTGGCAAAGTTAGAGTGAGTACTAGCCCTGGGTGCATGAGATACCAGAAAACAATCTCATGGAACATAGGATATCATTTGATCTTCTTTCTGTGCTGCTGGATATATCTTTTCACAGTGGTGTCAGCTTGATCTCTACAGCTATCTCTGGCAAGGCTGGCTGGATCTGGTGGTGGGGAGTCTTGAAATGATTAGCATGGTAAAGGATTTACCTTCTCTTTATCTTCCTATCTACTAGAACACTTTTAAACCAGAAAATATGGAGCAAGCTGCATATGAGTTGAGGCTTTAGAGGAGATCACCTCTGTCTAATGGGTAGTTATTGACTCGCGGCATTTGAAAAGGTGTCCACTGAACTTTAAAAATGACACTACAGACTTCGAAGGTCAAAATTCCTAGCAATAATGAGCACATACATCAAATTTGCTATGCAATTTACAAACTGACATGAGCAAAATCCCACTTGCATAATTAATAAGGAAAGAAGCTCAAGATTGTTCAAGGCTATTCACCTTGGCCTATGACAGAAATGATGCCACGAAACTCACCAACAGCAAATGGGAAAATGCTGTCCTTAGTGTGTGGATGAAATTGCTACCCAATAACAGAGGTGTGGCCTATTGCAAAGGTTGCACATCCTCTCCTTGTCTGTATGGGTTTCTTTCAGGTGCTCCGGTTTCCTCCCATAGTCCAAGGATGTGCAGGTTAGGTGGATTGGCCATGCTAAATTACCCATAGTGTCCAGGAATGTGAAGGCGAGATAGATTTTCCTGATGGTTTTTGGAGGGTTGGTGTACACTCGATGGGCTAAATGGCCTATTTCCACACTATAGGGATTCTATGATTCTATGAACCATAAATAGAACTTTTCACTTCATTGGTGGCATAGAATGACTATAAGCAGATTGGTTTCTCTTATACAAATAACTCCATTTTTTTTTCTCCTTCAATTGACTGGGTAGAATGTGGTAGTGATTAACAGGGAGTTGTTCTACTATGACCTTGGGATGATCAATAAATACCAGATTAGCCAGTACAGTCCATATCCTGAGAATAAATCATAAAGTCAAAATGGTACAGCTTCTGTTTAAAACTTCTCTCTTCAGTCGAATATGTGGAAGTAGATGGAGGAAGTTATTGAGATTATTTCTTCAATTTGCATTTTGTTCACTTGTGATACTTCCCATCCTCATCTGAATTGCATTAAACTAGAAATTTGTGCAGCCCCAGCAGAGTTTGCTCCACAGGACTTTGCAAATAACAACACCTCACAAGAGGATATTTCCCAAGGAAAGATAGAAGATAGGAATGGCAGACTCCAGTGATGGCACACAGATAATATCTGGCACTTTCAAAAAATCTAGTGCCAAGAAAAAATGTGAAGGCAGAGTTCAGTTTCATTACAATAAACTCAGTCAGTCTGGCAGTGAAGCAGGCCTGAATATCTTTATGTGCAGAAGTGTGTCATGATGGCCTTAGACAATCATAAGCATTGAATAAGTTTCAATAGAACCATGTTTCTAATAAGAATGTGTAGTACCTGGTGAGATGTCATCTCTGTAATACTATGTCACTCTCGTCAGCTATTCCTCGTCCAGATTCTCCTCCACCTCCACTCGATGTGAGGAATTCATACATCGAAATTACAAACTTTCGCCAGATGTTCTGAATGGGGGTGGGGGGTCAAAGCATAAAAGAAGAGTCATATTGGACTTGAAATGTAAACTCTGTTTCTCTCTCGGCAGATGTTGTCAGGATTTCTCTCATAGTTTCTGTTTCAGATCTCCAGCATTCACAGTAATTTGCTTCTGTGGAATATAAATTGTAGGGCTGAGGGTCTGCCATTGCAATATGAGTGAAATACCGTGTACAAAAATTTGAACAACACTCTGCAAAAAAAAGTTTAAAAATATCATTGAATTTCAAGAATTGATCAAAGCTCTGAAACTCCTCACTGTTGCCATAGGTATGTTTGCTGAGCTGGGAAGTTGGTTTGCAGATGTTTTGTCCCCTCTCTAGGTGACATCCTCAGTGCTTTGGAACCTCCTGTGAAGTGCTGCTGTACTGTGTCTTCTGGAATTTATTTAGTTTCATTCCTGCTGCTTCCGGATGTTCATTGCAGTGGTCAATGTGCTATAGACGGAGCCCGTGGATAAGTGCCAAGCTTCTAGAAATTTCTGGCTGTCCTCTGTTTAGCTTGTCCTATTATTGTTGTGTTGTCCCAGTCCCCTGGACCTTCATCCACAGGTGCCTAGCAGACAAACAATGCGACAAGGACATGCCACAATCTAACACACTAGCCATGCTACTTTATATAAAAAATGTCTCGGATCTAACAGCCAGACTTCTCCGGCCACTTGGATTCATGACAGCCCATAATGCAACAGCCACACTAAGCCAACAACTCACCAGAACAAAAATCCCTATACCCATCATGTGCGAGATGAATGTAATTTATAAGATTCCATGCAAACACTGCACGAAACGTTATATAGAACAACAGGCAGACAACTAGCAATCCACATCCACAAACACCAGCTAGCCACTAAATGCCATGACCAACTGTCAATAGTAGCCATGCACACAGATGACAAGGACCACAAATTCGACTGGGACAATACAATGATATTAGGACAAATCTTTAGGCAAACCTTGAACTCCACACTGTCTCTAAATTCAGGGAGCTGAGGAGCAGCTGCAGTTCTTGTATGGGCCTAATTTTTACCTGTAATATTTCATTCATCTAGAGCATGAATGGTACATAGATAGCAACGAAGATATGGAGCTTGTTCTAACTTCTTTAGTAAAATTACAGCTTAACAATAGTTTATCTGATGAAGATAGAAAGGAAATCCAACACCAACAATGTTATAAAGGGAAAAAGTTTCGCCACACATTTTTGGTATTTGATTCTGTACTTAATTATGTGAAATTACTAAAAAATGTAAATTGGAACTGTTAATTGTTGGTACACACTGCATAGGTCCATGCATGAACAGTGTGTCTTTGGGCAAGTTACCAGGAAGAAATCAGTGTATATGGACTGTCCCCCATCAACAGAAGTGGAGAGTCAAAACACTGGTGAAGAAATGTGCTTAGAAACTTTTTAACAATCCTATTTGATGCCCAATTAAAGAAAGTAGCTCATTTAATAGTTATTTCATTTGAAAAATCACAGTTCACAACGTTTCTAGATGAGACGTTCAGACATCAACATTTTATCGCTCAATCAATACTGACTGAAAAACAATTACCTGCCTGCTACAGCAGCTTAGTATGATTAATAGCTGTGGTACAGGAACAGATTTAATTTAATTTTCTTTCTTTGCACCCCCAACTTATGCCCTCTTTATGCTTGGGAATAACTGAGAGAATGAGTATTTAATATCCGTAGTGACTTCTCAATTCACTGTGCTTTCTCTATTACCAGGATTTTAGATTCTTAATGGTCTTACACTTTAAAGAGTTTATTTGCAACCACTAATCCTGTTGAGATTCTAACTCTTACCCCTTTGGGTAGAGGTCTACTGAAATCTGGATATTGATTTTGCATTTGCTAGCACTCCAAATTGAATGTATCTTTTGACAAGTCTGGATCACAGAGACACTGCGCCTTGTCATTGCCAAAGCATTCGATTAATATCATGATCTTTCAACTTCAGGTGTCATTGAAGGACTTAAAATCCATCTTGAAATCCATCATCAGTTGTTAAATTTGTGTAATCAGGCTCTGGCATCAAATTAAGCATCCTACATGTCATGATGAGAAATAACATATTTCCAAAGATTTTTCCAGGATTTTCTCTCAACTCTTCCAGTTCATTTGGCATGTTACTCCATGACCATTATCCGATCCCCGTCCTAAATCTGCCAAGATGACACATTGCAGGGTGAAAACAAGAAGACCATAAAACCATATAATGCATAGGAACAGAAATTAGGCCATTCAGCCCATTAAGTTTGCTCCACCATTCAATCATGGCTGATAAGTTTCTCAACCTTATTCTCTCATTTTCTCCCCATAACCCTTGACCTCTTTGATTCTAAAGAGCCTATCTATCTTAGTCTTAAATATCTCCAATGCTTTTTGTGGAGATGAATTCCATAGATTCACCACTGAAGAAGTTTCTCCTTATCTCCATTCTAAAAGATCTTCCTTTTACTTTAAATCTGTGCCCTTGGATCCTAGTCTCTCCTACCAATGGAAACATCTTCCCAACTGCTGCTCTTTCTATATGTTTTCTATTCTATATTCTATATGTTTCAATTAGATCTCCCCCATCCTTCTAAACTCCATCGTGTACAAACCCAGAGCCCTCAAACGTTCCTTTTCATTCCTGGGACCATTCTCCTGAACCTCTTCTGAACACGCTCCAGGCCAGTACATCCTACCTGACAAATGGGCCCAAAACTGTGCAAATGTGATCTGACCAGAGCCTTATAGAGCCTCAGACGTACACCCCTGCTTTCATATTCAAATCCTTCCAAATAAATGGCATCATTTGCCATCCTAATTACTGACTCAATCTGCAAGTTTAATTTAAGAGAATCCTGGACTAGAACTCCCAAGTCTCTTTGTACTTCAGACTTCTGAAATTTCTCCCCATTTAGAAAATAGTCCATGCCTCTATTCTTCCTGCCAAGGTGCATGACCTCACACTTCCCCAAGTTGTACTCCACCTGCCAATGCTCCAATGCTCCAAACCTGTCCAAATCCTTCTGCAGCCTTCACGCCTCTTCAATGCTACTTATCCCTCTAGCTACCTTTGGATCATCTGCAAACTTAGTCAGAATGTCCTCAGTTCCTTCATCTAGATCTTTAATCTATAGAGTGAAAAGTTGTGGCACCAACAGGGAGCTTTGTAGAACACCACTTGTCACCGGCTGCCATTCTAAGAAGGACCCTTTTATCCCCATTCTCGGCTTTCTGCCAGACAGCCAATGTTCTATCATGCTAGCACCTTGCCTCTGACACCATGGGCTCTTACGATACTCAATTGCTTCCTGTGCAGCACCTTCTCAAAGCCCTTCTTGAAGTCCAGGTAGATGACATCCATTGGCTCTCCTTGGCCTAAGCTGCTCATTACTTCATCAAAGAATTTTAGCATATTTGTCAGGACTTCCCTTTGATGAAAACATGGTGACTTTGCTCTACTTTACCATACACTTCCAAGTATTCAGAAATATCATCCTTCACAATGGATTCCAGGATCTTACCCATGACCGAGATTAGGCTAATTGGCCTGTAATTTTCCATCTTTTGCCTTATTCCCTTTTTAAACAGGGGTGTCACGTTAACAATTTTCCAGTCCTTTGATTCTAGCAATTCCTGAAAGATCACCACTAATATCTCCACTATCTCTTCAGTTATCTCCCTTAGAACTCTGGGTTATAGCCCATCTGGTCCAGGTGATTTATCCACTTTCAGACCTTTCAGTTTTTCCGAGCACCTTCTCCTTGGTGATGGCCACCATACCCAGCCCTGTCCCCTCACTCTCTTGAATGTTTGGGAAATTACTCGTGTCTTCCACTGTGAAGACTGATGTAAAGTAGTGATTTAGTTCCTCAGCCATTTCCTTGTTCCCCACTACTATCTCTCCAGCCCATTTTCCAGTTGTCCAATGTCAATTTTTGTTTCTCTTTTGCCCTTTATATATTTAAAGAAACTCATATAGTCTTCCTTTATGTTACTGGCTAGCTTACCCTCATTTTCAATTTTCTCCCTTCTTATTTCATTTTGGTTGCTCCCTGTTGGTCTTTGTGAGCTTCCCAATTCTCTGGTTTCCCACTACCCTTCACCACATTATATGTTTTTTTTCCTTTTATGCTGTTCCTTACTTCCCTTGTCAGCCATGGTTGCCTCATCCTCCTTGTACTATGCTTCTTTTCACTCGGGATGAGTATCTCTTGAATTATTCCCAGAAACTCCTGCTATTGCTGCTCTACGGTCTTTCCTGCTAGGCTCTTCTCCTGGTCAATTCTGCCCATCTCCTCCCTCATGCCTCTGTCATTGCCTATATTCAGCTGTAATACCATTACCTCTGATTCTATTCTCTCCTTCTCAAATTGCAGAGTAAATTCAACCAAATTATGATCACTGCTTCCTAAGGGCTCCTTCACCTTAAGCTCCCTTATCAAGTCTGCCTCATTGCAGACTAAATGCAGTATTGCCTCTTCCCTGGTGGGCTCCACTATAGGCTGCTCCAAAAAGCCATCTCATAGACATTCCACAAATTTCTTTTCTTACAATCCACTACCAAAATGATTTTCCCAGTCCACCTGCATTTTGAAATCCCCCCGATTACTGGAACTTTACCTTTCCTATGCATCTTTTCTATCCCCTGATGTACCTTATGTCCCAGCTCCTGATTACTAACTCCAAGTATGATTTTATTTTATCTTTGCAGTTCCTCAATTCTGCCCACACAGATCCTACACCATCTGACCCTACTTTGTTTCTTACTATTGATTTCATTTAATGTCTAACCAATAAGGCAAACCCAGCCCTCTGCCCACTTCCCTATCTTTTTGACAGGATGTATTTCCTTGAATATTTAGCTCCCAGTTCTGATCCCCTTGGAGCCATCCCTCCATTATGCCCACCATGTCGTACTGCCATTTTTGATTTGTGCCACAAGCTTGTTTACTTTATTCCTTAACTGCGTGCATTTAGATGTAACATCTTTAGTTCTGTATTAACCATCCCTCATCTCATTGTCATTCGTTTGTCCAGTACGCTTGAAGTTTGATTGCTTTGTTTCATCAAGGGAAGGGGGTCGTGTAGGGAGAAACAATAGAGTCAAAAATGCAAGTAAGAAAAATGATGTGAGAATACTAGGGGAAGAAATGTGAGTAATGAAATTAAATTTAAAAATATAGAGTGACATTTGAAAGCTAGCAACCTCAACCAAGGTAATTGAATAGTTTCTTCCAAAACCACAATCTCCACCACGTAGAAGGCCATGGGTAGCAGAGGCTGGGGAAGACCACCACCTGCAAGTTCTCCTCTAACACACATACAATCCCGATTTGGAACAATGTCACCATTCTTTCTGTGACACTGGGTCAAAATCTAGGAACCCCCTTGCTAACAGGCTGTGTCTATTTCACTGTTCTCATGTACCTGAGAGATCCAGAACCCACAGGCAATACAACCCAGGACAACTTCAACCTGCCACCAACAGCTTTGGGGAGTTCAGCAGACTGCTGACAGGAGTCACCGTAGCCTAGTGTGTAGTCCTATCCATTATCCAGGCTGTGCTACTGGTTTAGAAAAAGGCTAGGGCATCCCAAGCAATGTTCACACCTGGAGGAACAAGAATTGTTAAAGATAAAAAGAAGTTGTGAAAAAAGCGCTTTTATAGAAAACCTCGACTACCCAACACATGGGTGGTAACCACAATCGGTATGCCCTTCTAATTCTTCACTGAATTCCCTTCCCCAGCAGGAAATCGGACCGTGAAGGAACGAAAAGAGGAGCTGTTGGAGAAGGTGCGATTTGGTGAAACTGCAAGGGAAAGTAGTGTGATGAAACTGCTGGGCTAGAGTGTGGCGGAGCTGCAAATTGGAAGGATGCCGAGGCTGTTGGGGATAGGGGGTTTGTGAAACTGCGAGGGAAGGAATGGTTAAATCATGAGGTAAAGGGCGTGAAACTGCATGTGGGAATTGCAGCAAATCCGAGGGTTGGGAATGGCACAACTGTAAAGCGGTTTAATATTTGGAGAAGTGGGATTAATGATGGGTGGTGTTGGTGGGAGAAGTTGTGAAACTGCAGGACAAAATCACCTGCTATGTAAGGGAAGCATTGTTGTTTATTCTATGAATGGTGTACAAAGCTCTTTGAGACTTTGTGTTGCTGGCTTAAAATTTTCCCACAAGTTCCTTGATCACTTTTCGGTATTGATGGAACGGTCTGCTGAATACTTTGATACTGCAGATGTTTCTTTCACCATCATTCCATGCTAATGTTAATTCTATGAAAATGGAATTCTTCAAACCACTTTGAAGGTAATTACTGTTGCAATTGTTGTGGTTCAAGTACTGTGTGATTCTGTTTCAGTTCAGTGATTTCAACTGATTACTTTTTTTTACAATTAGCCCCCTAAACTGAGGAGACTCTAAATCTCCTGGTTATATATATTATATATGTATATATATTTCTTTCCCCCAGCATCCATGCTTTGTGTGTGCAGGTGTGAGACACACTGAAAGACAACAGGTGTATAAAGCTTTATTCAATTTCCACCACCAGGCAGAAAGGAAACACTTGAGTGGTAAGCAATGCCCTTCTTATCAAAGGGCAATGCTGTGTGATCACAAAAATGAAGGGGAGGGCAGGGATTAAATAATTGATGACTATTAGGTGTCAAATGGCGACTGGTTAATTTGAAATGCAGATCATCACAAATGAATGTAGTTAAATGCTTGTGGGATGGGGACAGTGCCTCTACCTTTGAGCCAGAAGTCTTGGGTTCAAATCTGGACTGTTCCAGACGTGTGTAAATCTCTGAGCAGATTGATGAGAAATTGCGTACAGAAGGATGTCAATGTTTTCGAAAATGAACTGCAGATGCTAGAAATCTGAAACCAAATCGTGATGTAAACTCTGCTTTCACCTGCTGATCAACAATTGCTGGGAGGATGGGAACTCGGGAAAATTGGTCCCTAGATGCAAAGTTCATGCATCTGCCATATCCAGACTGTAATGGCTTGGAACAAACTTGTACAGTTTGAGTTCTGTTGGTCTCCAGGCTAAAGAACCTCAAATTGGGAGAAGGAAAGAGGGAAAGTGCAAACTGGGTGACACTGGAAAGTGAAACACAAGCAGTTGGATAAGAGACTTTATATCAGCCTGAGAGATGAGTTATGTTATATAATGGCCATTTATTCTGGGAGAAAGACAGTGTTACTGCTGCTCTCTATGAACTGAGTCACAGTTCTTGAATTTTGGATCTCAGTGTTGGGCTTTAGAAGTCAGTGAATAGGATTAATTCTGCTTTTAGCTTGATTTATTGGTCAAATATTATTGTATGAACAATGGTAAGGGCCTCAAAATCAACATTATTAAAAGTAAATCTTCTGATCTTCACCTCATGCGCAGATAACTGTGATAATCAGGATAGTCCTATCCGATTTATCCTGCTCCTCCACAATCCTCAGGAGTGTAGCACCATGATGAGAAATTTTGCATTTGAATCCATGGAAAAGGATGAAACTGTGGCCTTAGTCATGAGTACCCATCAAACACACCAGTAACATTAGAGGCTTTCCATTGAAGTGTAAATGGTATTTTAGCAGTGTGAAAAGTCTTAACATCAACAATCTCTCTGTTTACCTTTATAAGGGTGGAATCGCAGCCCACCAAACTTTCATGGTTGTTGGAAATTTTAAAATGTTATTTTTCCTCCTTTTCCTTCCTGCCTCCTTCATTTCCCACTCTCAATCTGATTATTATTCCTTACCCTCCCTTTGTTTTGTATTCTGGTCAATATTTTACACTGAATTGAATATTATAAGTTGAACTCATGAATTCAGATTCCATATGCTTTAGTCAAGTTTTTTCAATCTGATTGTGGAAAGAAACATAGCATTACTTGTTCTGTTCACATAAGTCACAGATCCCTGATAGAGGGTGCCACGCTAAACTGACTGCCTAATTATCTAATTTGCTGTGCAAAATCCCACTAAAGTCTGTAAGCAAATGTAAACATTGTTCATTTTGCTGATTGCAAAAATAAAGCCATATTTTTTAAACCTTCCTCAGTATTACAGTTAAATGTTACATGTTCACACGTCAGGGACTGAACATCATGTGATTGATTATCCTGTGTTTAAATGTCACATAATCAAATCTCCATGCACATGAAGAGCGAAAATTGTCAAATCTACTCATGATGTCAGCAAATCATTTAAGTGACAATATATTGATACAATACACACTTGTATACATTGTCTCTTAAATCTGCAGAGAAATCTGAATTAATTAGTTCATGGCCAGAACATTCTGTATCTCATTATTGTAAATCTATTGTCTCTATAATTTGTATGTTGATGCAGACTTGATTAAGTATTGATTATTTATATATTTGGACTTGACAATAATTAAGCAGTGGCTATCAGTGGTTCTGGTGCTGAATTGATGGTGCCCACATGAAATTCTTTCATTTATCATGATGTATTAGAGCTGTGGGATATCATTAAATGTAGATTAAAATAACAACAGGATGTTTGTCTCCAGTTGGAAATCATAGTGTCTGAAACTGAAGGCCTGAAGACCATAGGAAACTGGGCCCTATTGCTTATCAGCTAACACCAGCTCATCCAATACCTCAATGTAACTCTAGTTTCTTCTGGCTCTGCAATAAGGTATGCATAAAAAGAGCTTATCTACTCTTCTAAGGCCTCCAGTGTTCTCTTTAAGGAGCATGGATTTTACAGCTGTGGATTGGAAAATGCTAGCAGACCGTGAACAGTGATTTTTTTTAGGTCACTTTTTCTGAATGTGCCTTGGAACGCTTTGATCAGTATCTTCAATGTACATAACCTCTTTTCTGAGAAAGTGACCTGTGATCATTTGCAAGGGAATTTGACATGCTGGAGATCAATCACTTTCCTATTGGCCCTTCAGTCTGTCTTTAGCTATCATTATGGATAAAAATATTAAGTTTTTTTGAACCAACAGCCAGTCAATAACATTGAGTTATCTGGAATGTAGGCCCTGCTATTAATGAGGCAATGCTTTGACACTGGAGACAAAAGGGATCTAATATTGGATGGAAAACCTGGCATTAAATACAGTCTGCCTGTCAGTGGCTTTTAGCAAGACCATCTCACGATTACTCATGGATCTGGGTACATTGTGACAAACAAGGATCTACATTCAACTTCAATATATAAAGGCCTAACCTGAAGATAGGATTTGGCATAAAGAGATGAAGAATTGCAAAAGACTCCAGGTAACCAAAGACTGATGTGTTTCAATAATGCTTACTTGTTTTGCCATTGGGGTCAGAGGATGGCTGGAGAGGGAACTCTCCCATAGTTACAGGATAAAGAAACATGCTGCTAGCATCAAGAAAGTGTGCTTGGATGTGACAGGAGGTCAGCAACAGGAGCAAGGACCCATGTAACAATAATCTTGCATTATCTAATTGTAACACAGGTCCATTTACTTGAAGATGTCTGGTGGGTTTATTCACAGCTAAACTAATTATAACCAGTACAGAAATATATTCATTGAAATAAAGTGAAAGGTTGTTTTTGGAGTGCTACAATGCAGAGCCTGTGGTCATGTGATACTATAGGGTACTTGACTCATTTACATGTTGAGCTCATAAAACAAAACATCATTACAAATGTGATAACACAACAGGTCATACTTCTGGATTAGGTAAAGGAGGAACTGTAATGACCTAAACAGCTGACCAGACAGGTTAGACAGTTGTAGGTCAAAAGTGTCATGCATCTCTCTGGGAACCTTATGCAGAACTGTATCATTTTTTTGTGCGCATCTCTGATAAAGAAACATGTTGCCAAAGCTTTTTGTCTCATACTTGTGAGGAACAATGCGAGTGTTGATTTTCAAATATTTACAACAATTTATCTTGCAGAATTTACTTAACCCTGGAAGGGACAAGAGGTGAACTAATTACAAGTGGCACTGACTTTGACAATTGTCATGAAAGCAAAACATCTATGTCCAGATGTGAGCAAATCTTCTTTTAGTAGGCAGCAGATGTTGCATGTCACCTCCAACCTAAGTCTCCTGAGACATTCCAGTTCAGATAGGTCAATAAATTTTAGTCTGTCTGTGGGCCCCATGTCTGTAACATTGTCTGTGATCTGTTTCCCTCTCTGCACCTTCACTCTGCATTGTGGTGACAGGTCATTCAAGAGCAGGCTGCTACTACCATTGTTTCTGAGTATTCTTGTCCTCATTCAAGATTATTGAAGAAAATCATTTCAGCGTGGTATGATTCGGAAAATTGCAAAGCATATAAAGTGAATTCTCAGCTAAAGTACTATGAACCAATCCTTTCCCATTAACCAGCAAGAAATCAAATAAGAATATTGAGTGAGTATTGCAATATTTCTGAGATTCAAGTAGCGTCCTCAACTGCCTTATTTTCACTGGTGAGTGTCAGTTAACTCTGGAAACCCAATGGATGAAACATTACAATTAAAGGTGCAATGTAACTTTAGTCCAATTGAGTGATTAGTATATATTAATAAGTAATCCACCTTTCCGAAGGAATTTTCTGTAAGTAGTTAAAACACTTGAGTTAAACCTGGCAGTACGCTGATTGATGCATTTGCATTTTTCCAGTTTTCACAACACCAACTCAAAATTGTTTAAGGTCAAAATCTCTACATCTGAAGCAGCAAAATAATTAATCAAAAGATAGAAAAACACTATTGAAATTATCAAATATATTAGTCAAGGATAAATTGATAAGATTTCTGTGGGATCCAGGATAACTTTTACTATATTGAGTGAATGTTTTATATTATAATGAGTTTGGTTTGGCTGAATAGGTATTTGCATTGAAGTGTGGGAAGTAATGAATATAATTAGTTAATTACAATACCATACAACATTTGGCCAGCACTGAATAGCTGCAGACTGTTGCCTTGAGATTTTACAGGGACTGAACAAATTTATTTGGTAAATGCATTGATTTCACCTGGTGCCAAGTCATGCAGTGCAGCAAATCGTAAATGAGTTATAAAGACTGAAATAAATGCATAATTTACAGATCTATATAAGTGTATCTTTTTAATTACTTCATTAAGTTGCATAACTGTTTTAAATTGCATTTTGTTTGGTATCTCCAATTTGTAACTAAGTAAAGCACATTTGCTAAGAATATGAAAAGCTGTCGTATTGTTCTCTTGAAAGTTGTTTTGACCACTTAAGCATATTAAGGCTGAACATTGGCTGTGTTGTACTAGAAATGTACTGTCCTATGCATATGGAGTGCATCCAAAAATGAACAAGAATCAATAAACATCTGAGAACATATTGCACAAATCAAGCAGAATATTGACTAGATTTCTGTTTTATGGGTACTAGATTTACTCCATAAAATTGCCTATTATATTCGAGATGAAATTAGACAAAATAATTGACAACATACTAACATGTTTAAAAAAAACAGCAATAACCAGAGTTTCTGAATAAAAGGCAATTGATATTAATGATATTCTTGTTTGTAAATGTATCAGCAAAAAATTCTGGTCAAATTTTGTAACAGAAACAACAGAAATTACTGGAAAGCTCAACATCTGTGGGGAGAAAGCAGAGTTAACATTTCAAGTCCAGTGGCCTTTCAGAACTGATCTCAAATGTGGTATTTATCTTGATGATGGGAGGGTGGGAGAATGAGTGAACAAAGAGGTGGAAGTAGAGCCCAGAAAGAGAAAGGATTAGATTAGATTACATTAGATTAGATTAGATTACATTACATTACAGTGTGGAAACAGGCCCTTCGGCCCAACAAGTCCACACCGACCCGCCGAAGCGCAACCCACCCATACCCCTACATTTACCCCTTACCTAACACTACGGGCAATTTAGCATAGCCAATTCACCTGACCTGCACATCTTTGGACTGTGGGAGGAAACCGGAGCACCCGGAGGAAACCCACGCAGACACGGGGAGAACATGCAAACTCCACACAGTCAGTCGCCTGAGGCGGCAATTGAACCCGGCTCTCAGGCGCTGTGAGGCAGCAGTGCTAACCACTATGCCACCGTGCCGCCCACAAATGTTAGACAGATAAGGATTGTTGATAGTACACCAAGGACAAAGAAAATGTAATAGTGAGGACTATAAGAGGATGAAAATGGATTGGTTGTATTGAAAGCAAACCCGTGTCATGACAGGACCTCAGGTATGGGGGTGGTAACAAAGAATGGAGGGAGGTGTTCAGGCTCAAACATTATTGAAGTCAGTTTTGAGTCCTGAGGGCTGCAAAGTCCCCAGTTGGAAAATGCAATGCTCTTCCATGAGGAGGAATAGCCTTCAGGACTCAATATTGAGTTCAATAATTTTAGAGTTGGAGCCATTTCCATTACCATCAAGCTGGAGAGTTAACTCCAGTTCAATGAGGAGCACAGGAAGGCATATCAAGTGTAGCACCACGCATTTGTAAAAATAAAATATGAATCTGGTGAAGCTACAACACAGTTCTGCATGCATTAGAAATAAAGAAACAATGTGTTAGATAAAGCTGAGTGATCCCAAAATGTCAAAGCAATCTCAAGATCAGATAAAAGCTCTATAATGCTGTCCTATACAGTTGTACATGGTGGTGGACTGTTGAACAACGAACTGAAAGAGAAGGCACCTCAAATATTCCCATCTTCAACAATGAAGGAGTCCAGTCCACCTAAACAAAAAACAAAGCTGAACTATTGGCAACCATCTTCAGCCAGAAGTGTTAAATAGATGATCCATCACTGCCTCATCCTAAGATTCCCAGCATCTTCGTTGCCAGTCTTCAGCCAATTCAAATCACTTCACAAAATATCAAGAAATGGCAGTGGGAACTGGATAAAGCCAATGATTTGGGCCTTTATAGCATCCTGACAGTAGTACAAAAGACTTGTGTTCTAGAATTAGCCATATCACTAGCAAAGTTATTCCAGTATAGCTACAACACTGGCATTTACCCAGTAATGTGAGAGTATAGCTTGTCAACAAAAAGCAAGATGACTATAATTCAGTAAATAACCTTCCTATCAGTTTACTCTCAATCATGAACAAAGCAATGGAAAGTGTTATTAAAAGTGCAGTCAAGCAACATTAAACCACCCACTCACTGCAATGCCTACAGGATCTCACTATGGTCACTTGATGATAATCTTGTTCCAGACATGGCGAAAAGAAGTCAACGGAAGAGATAGAATAGAATCCTTAGTGTAAAAACAGGCCATTCAACCCAACAAGTCCACACCGACTTTGAGGTGAAAGTAATTGCCTTTGATTAAAACATTTTTTGATCAAGCATTTTTGGAAAAATTGAAGTTAAAGGTAATCCAGGGGAAGTCTTCCAAATATTAGTCATACTTAGCGCAAGTGATTTTAGTGGTGGTTGTTGGGAGACCAATGATCTCAATCTCAGAACGCTACTGCAGAAGTTCCTCAGATTAGGATCTGAAGCCCACTGACCTTTAGCTGATTCAACAAAGACCTTCCCTCCAACATGAGGTCAGAAGTGAAGATGTTTACTGATGATTGCACAATATTCATGACCCCTCTGATATTGAAACAGTCTACTTCCAAGTGCTGTAATGTCTACACAACATTTAGGCTTGGGCTGACAAGTGGCAAGTAGCATTTGCACCATACAAGTGTCAAGCAACAACTATCTCCAACAAGGGAGAATTTAATTATCTCCTCTTAATCTTCAAAGTAATAACATAGCTACAATTCCAGCTATCAACATTATATTGACCAGAAACTGAACAGGACCAGCTATTTATCTATTGCGTTGACAATAGCAGGTCAAAGACTGGGAATTCTGTAGTGAGTAACTTGTCTCCAGATTGGTCAAAGCCTTTCCATTATCTACATATCAGGGGTGTAATAGTATATTTTTCTGAGTGCAGCTCCAGCAATACTCAAAAAGTTCGACACCATCAAAGACAAAGCAGCCTGCTTGATTGACACCACATCCATCACCTTCAACATTCACTCCATCCACCGCTGGAGCACAGTGGCAGCAGCGTGTACCACCTAATAGATGCACTGCAGCAGCTTATCAAGACACCTTTAGCAGCACATATAAACCCATCGTCACTACATCTAGCAAGATAAGGACAGGAGATGCATGGGAACACTACCATCTGCAAGGTGCCTTTAGCCACACACTATGCTGAGAATGGAGCTAAATTGTTATTATTTCACTGTTGCTGGATCAAAATCCTGGAAATCACTACCTAACAGCATTGCATGTGTAGCTACCTCACCTGGTCGACAGTGGTTCAATAAGCTCATCATCACTTCCTCTAATAAATGCTGGCTGAGCCAACAATGCCCAAATCTCATGATTTTTAGAGAGTCTCTTCTGATGTTAAAAATCTTGACATTACTAAGTCTCTTGTAAATCTACTTTCACAATACATCCCTAAAGTGCAATGGACCTTGGAGGAATTTTAGAGCCAGAGATACATCAGGTTAGTAATCAATAGTGATCCTGGAGTCCACCAGCCAGGCTGTTGCTAATGGTCTGCCTGTGGCTCCAGCTCAGAAGAATCAAAGGGAATAGAGTGGAATCCGATATGTGATCGGTTATCAATTTAAACAAGCAGCTCCTGGAAACTCCTACAACTGAGGAGACTCCAGGTGTGGGAGTTCTCACCCCTCCTCCAGAGTCAGGCAGTTGGTTTAAGAGGGAGTTGCATACGTAGGACAAGTCTGTGTCTCCAAATCATGCCCATGGTATACAGCCAAAATAAAAATGAAAAGCACACCTTATGACTGATTAAAACAAATGGAGAGGTCAGTTCACCTTAGCAATGGGCGGACTACTGCCCCCTTGATCATGACCTCACCTCCCATCACCAAATCATCATCTCCCAGACCATGCACAAACTCATCATCTCTTGGGATCTCCCATCCACAGCCTCCAACTTCATTGTCCGTGAACCCCGCACTGCCTGATTCTACTTCCTACCGAAGATTCACAAACCTGACTGCCCTGGTCGACTCTGTCTCAGCCTGCGCCTGTCACACCAAACTCATTTCTTCCTACCTCGACATTGTCCTATTCCCTTTAGTCCAGTAACTCTCCACCTACGTTCGTGACACCACCCATGCTCTTCACCTCCTCCAAGATTTTCGTTTCCCCGGCCCTTAACACCTCACCTGCACCATGGACGTCCAGTCCATGTACACATCGATATGCCATGACAAAGGTCTCCAAACCCACCGTTTCTTCCTCTCACATCATCCCAGTACCCTTCCACTGACACACTCATCCGCCTGGCTGAACTGGTCCTCACCCTCAACAACTTCTCCTTCCAATCCTCCCACTTCCTCCAAACCAAACAGGTAGCCGTGGGCACCTGCATGGAACCCAGCTATGCCTGCCTGTTTGTTGGATATGTGGAATAGTCCATCTTCCACAGTTACACCAGCACCACCACCCACCTGTTCCTCCGTTACATTGATGACTGTATCAGCGCTGCCTCATGCGCCCACAATGAGGTTGAACAGTTCGTCAACTTTACCAACACATTCCACCCTGAACTCAAATTCACGTGAACCATCTCCGACACCTCCCTCCCCTTCCTGGACCTCTCCATCACCGTCGCTGGTGATCACCTAACCACAGACATCTACTACAAGCCCACCAACTCCCACAGCTACCTAGACTATACTTCCTCAACATCCAACTCCTGTAAAAACGCCATCCCTTATTTTCAATTCCTCTGTCTCCACTGTATCTGTTCCCATGATGACCAATTCCACCTCAGAGAGTCCCAGATGGCTTCCTTCTTCCACAATTGCAACTTCCCTTCCCACGTGATTGACAATGCCCTCCAGCACCTCTTCTCCACTTCACGCACCACCGCCCTTGAACCCCACCTTCCCAACGCAACAAGGACAGTACACACCCTGGTCCTCAGCTTCCACTCCACCAACCTCCGCACACAAGCCATCATCCTCTGCCACTTCTGCCACCTTCAAACGGACCTCACCATCAAACATATGTTTCCCTCCCCACCCTTATCAGCATTCCAAAAAGACCATTCCCTCCACAACTTCCTTGTCAGGTCCACGCCTCCCCCCACAGCCCACAAATCACTCCTGGCACCTTTCCCTGCCACTGCAGGAAGTGCAAAATCTGCGCCCACACCATTCCCCTCACTCTTCCAAGGCCCCAAGCGAACCTTTTACATCTGTCAGAAATTTACCTGTACCTCCACCAATTTCATCGACTGAATCCGTTGTATCCGGTCTGGTCTCCTCTACATTGGGGAGACAGGACGTCTTCTTGCGGATCATTTCAGAGAACACCTCTGGGACACCCACATCCACCAACCCCACTGCCCCATGGCTGAACACTTCACTTCCCCTCCCACTCTGTCAAGGACATGCAGGTCCTGGGCCGCCTCCATGACCAAACTGACGCCTGGAGGAAGAGCGCCTCATATTCCACGTTGGGACCCTGCAACCACACAGTATAAATGTGGATTTCAACAGCTTCCTCATTTCCCCTCCCCCACAATATCCCAGTCCCAAGCCTCCAACTCGGCACCGCCCTCCAGATCTGTCCATCGCTCCCCCCTCTGACCTATCACCTTCTCCCTCACCTTCATCCACCTATCACTTTCTCAGCTACCTTCCTCCCAACCCCACACCCTCCCATTTATCTCTCAGCCCCAACCCATAGCATCATTTCTGCTGAAAGGCTTATGCCCGAAACATCGATTCTTCTGCTCCTCAGATGCTGCCTGACTTGCTTTCGTTTCCTAGCAACACACTCTTGACTCTGATCTCCAGCATCTGCAGTCCTCACTTTCTCCTCAGTACAGGAGGTAGCAAACTATAGGCTACAA
This sequence comes from Chiloscyllium plagiosum, assembly GCF_004010195.1. Taxonomy (NCBI): domain Eukaryota; kingdom Metazoa; phylum Chordata; class Chondrichthyes; order Orectolobiformes; family Hemiscylliidae; genus Chiloscyllium; species Chiloscyllium plagiosum. Next base: position 61,664,333 of record NC_057712.1, on the reverse strand, counting down.
GTCCTGGTCTATTAGCATAGAAGGCTCTGACAGTGAGAAGGATGATCACATTCTACCAGTCAGTGACTAGTTAGCTCAAGCTGGGCAGCCCCCAAGCAATAAGCTACTTAGCTGCCAAAACCATTCTGTGGTTGGGGGTTCCAATCATGACAGGTACACAGTAAATAGGTAGCTATGAAACGAATGATGAAGACTCTCAGGCTTGGAAGGTGTAATGTCCAGACTATGTGGACTGCACGCCAAGCCCATAGCCACCTATACATTTTAAAACTATTTTTGAAATCCTGTTGAACAAAACATACCAGATTTCAACATTTCAGAGTTTTACTGCAGCAAACAAACTCAAATCAACATTGACCAAACATTACTTGGTGGGAAACTAACACTAAAATCTATAGAAACAATGACATTTCATAATGTCTTAACTCTACCAATAATCCCACACTACATAGATATACATCATTGCACACTCTCCTCAGGATTATAGTCTATACAGGAAACAGTACACAGTCACTTCCCAACTTCCAACGAAATCTTTATTTCCCATGTTGCTGAGTCATGATATTGAGTGTCCATGGAAAGATATGATAAAAATAATTTTGTCTGTGCTACCCTTTCAAGCAAACGTTTCATGCCCACATACTCACCTGATGAAGAAAATTATATCTCAACTCCTCTCTAAACCTTTGGCAAATTATATTAAATCTATCTCCAATTGGCATCTGAAATATGTCCTTTCTACCCACTCTAATTTTGATCCCCAAAATACAGTATGCATCTTAATTAAATCTAACCTCATCCCCCACATTCCTAAAGAACCAGTCCAGGTATATCCCATCTTTCCCCATAGCTAAAACTACTTTTATTTGGCAATACATAAAACCTAATCCAAATAAAAAACTCACACTGAGCCAAGTTTATGCCAAAGTAATACAAGTGAATATAAATAGCTGCTGCTCTGTTCCTCTAGTTCTCTAAGCTTGATTTTCATAGCTTTACAAACCCTTGAGAGCAGAATTTTTCCAGGCTCTGAGCAATGTTGGCTGTGGTGAGAAACTTGGAAAATATGTCAAATGAGGACGTTCTCAACTTTAACAATAATTTTCTAACCAAGTTCTGAATATTGAGACAAGATTTTTGTGACTGAGTGGCAAGAGGTCTATTAGCCTGGGTTATCACTCATGGATTTTCAGCCTCATTATAACTTCTTTAATATGTAGGTTCATATTCACTGCCCACCACTTAGAAATTATATGTCAACATTTCCTGACATGAAGGTCGGAGCACGCATCTGGCAGCTCTAGTTTATTGCTTGCTTCTTCAGACCTCTACCTTTGATACCCAGCACAAGCATCTAAAGGTACATTCCATGGTCACTGGCTGCAAGCTCCCAATATCCATGGACTTTGTCTGCACTTCAATGCTGAACATTGGGGTGTACTGGCCCCTTTCATTGGAATGCTGGTACAAGGAGATTTTGAGCACATAATCTGGACTAGGGGGAATGTCAGGGTTGCTCACCCGTGTTTTCTGCCCTCATTCCATTTGTGTCTACTTTGAAGCCATAACCTCCCTGCCTTTCTTTGCCTTCTGGTGGTTTTTTCCCCACAGACTCACCTTAAATGTTCACAGTTCTTCAGTGTTGACTTGATTTTCAGTGCCTACATAAAGCTAGACAGTTTGTCAGCTGGCATCAGTCACCGATGAACATCCTGCCTGTTAAAACTGGACCATGTGCCAGCTATTCACATGCCAATGATGCAGTATGTGCTTCGAGCAAATAACTATGTCTGAAGTCAGAGGAAAATAGTCCCAAGTTAAGTTCAGGTAGACACCCTTCAGGTAGGAGGTCCTAGCACTGGAATTCAAGGACAACCTCCTACAGAGGAAGACAGTCAGGGACCTGTACAGATAACAGTAAGGGATCTGGTCACTCATCATTCAGGGCTGTCTGACTAGGTTGCTCAAAGACATTGGTCACAGGGTGAGGGTGGCACGGAGGGTGGAGATGGAGGGCCTAGCCACCTCTGGAGCATCCTAAGGGGAGACTTCTGGGTGGCCTGTATGCTGTTCTTACTCACAGGGGTGCTTACCAGTACCATCCTGTCTCCTTGTGTGGACCAAAAATCAGTAGTGAGATCTAGAGTGAGATCAAGGTCCTTTGTCACTGTCAGCTTCATGCACACAAATGAAGAGCTCTTGTGCAGGTCCTTTTGCATATCCCACGGACTCAGCCTGCTGGACCTGGTTGTCCATGGCTGCTACCAACTTTACCCATGGAGTTAGCCAGACACTCACATGCCTGAGGTAGCAGGATGCCAATGGGCCTGCTGCAGTCCTGCTGCCTTGAGTCAGTTTGTCCCATTCCCCTGACAATCCTGCTCTTGTCTTTGGATGTGCATGTTGATAAAAGTTTTGACTGTCGACACCATGGGATCCTCTTCTGCCGAGGACTGAGCAGACACCTGGACTTTAGGTGTCCTCCAAGTGCCAGTGATCTGGGGCATTTTCCTTTCGATCAGCTGAGGAGACATGGCGGTATCTCTCCCTCAGGTGCTCCCGACTCCAAACTAGCTAATGTATCCACCAAAGTGTTGCTGGGTTAGTGCCGGGTGCAGACACCTTACTGATGCTTCCTCTGAGGCATCAGGATCTCTTTCTCAGAGAATGTTCATTTAATCAGAGAGGCTGCAGAACTCTTGCTGGTACCTGCAGAGCAAAATGTACCATGACAAGTTGTGGCATGATAGTGGTAGTGGAGGTAAAAGTTAACAATGAACAAAGCTTTTTACTTGGTTGTTGGTACGTGGCTATTTTTGCATCTCTGTAGGACCAGTTCTGGTCCTCACCAGCGAGTCTAAAATTGTCTCCATGCAGAGGGTGAGGAGTCAAACGTTAGCCCCATTCCACATTCCCTGCCTGGTTATTTTGGTCCTAATATTGCCCATTTGCCACTGGAATGAGAGAAAAGGAGGGACTGATTGTAATGAGTTTGTTGGTACCGCTGCATTTAGGGGAAAGATGTTGAGGAGGCCGAAGCAAGTGAAAAATGCAGCATAGATGCCATACAGGCCTCAAGGGTTGGGGGACTGGGATGGAACAGCATATGAAGGAAAATGTTGCAAAAATAGTGAGAGGGATAGAGCATGAGCCTCAGTGGATATTCCATGCAGTAGCAGAGATAGATTGAGTGTTGAGTAGCAAAGAGAAGATAATGGCACTTACTCTGGCAGAGCAGAGCAGATCATTGACCTCCTGGTGGCACTGCTGATTTATTCTCCAAATGTGGAAAGACTACATTGGTTCTGTGGCAATCTCAAACCAGGCTGAGAGAGTCTGGTAATGCAGCATCCTCTGGCAGTCCTGGGGGAAAGAGGATGCCCCTCTCCTGCATCAGTCCAACTGTCAAGATACCCAGGTCCCTATCCGCAAAGCCCGGCACTAGTTTTGCCTTGTCTGTCATTTCAACTGTGCAGATCAGCACTTGACTGGCTACACAATAGCGTTTTAAAATGTCACTTCACCAGTGATCCCTGAGATATCCCAGCAAAGGTAAGTACTTCCGGTGACAATAAGTGAGAATCCAGCTAGCAATAGACAAATGGCCGGGTGCCATGGTGTTGTGGTAACCAGTTGATGAGGTGAGTTTGGAGGATTGCAGCAAAAAACTAGGAAGATTTCATGAAGAGAAACTCTTCATAAAACTAAATAAAAGTGGCAGCCAATTTCTGGTAATATTCTGTTCATTATCTCATTGCTTAAAGAGTATCTCTAGGTAGGGAAAGGGTGTAAGAGCTATGATTACACCTCAGCACTGTTTTCAGAGCATTGCAGAGTAATAATTGTGAAATAAACTAATTGGAGTAAAATGACTGTTGAATGGTTACAGTACATATTTGGGATTAATCTCAGCCTGAGAGAGGGGGGATAATAGGTGATTGTGAACTGATTTGAGTCTGATTTGCTCACATTCTTTTCATATCATAATTTTCTTTTCCTCATCAGTTCCACTTTACCAAGCAGAATTAATTTCAAAAATTCCACAAGTCAATAAGAATCAAACACGTTAAAGTAAGTCCAATAAAAAAGAAATGGTGAGCACATGTATTTTAATGGGGATGATGTACCTTTAACATAGCTGCTTGAAAGTCTATTTTGTAAATTGAGGCTGTTTTTGTAATCCTAAGACACTAGCTGCAATCTTCCAATTAAGTTGAGAAAATACATCATCCATAAGCTTTTGCAGTGGAAAACCTAATTTATCATTAAAATTAAATCACTTTTGCAATTATATTGTAAGCAAGCAATACTCTTCAGTTTTTCTTTAGTTTTTCAAGCACCATTGTACCATTATTTTAGCTATAGATGGATAAATTTAGCCGTATATTTTATTTTTAAAATATGTCCTGGTTGGATTCTCACAGTTCTTGGGGTTTGAGACCATTCTTCCCTCTAGGCTAATTGGAGTAAACTTTTGTCTTCAGCTTCAGGGTACCAATATGACAAAAAACAGGAAGTGCCGGAGAAACACAACAGGTCTAGCCGCAACTGTGAACAGAAAGGCAGAGTCAACCAGAGAATCTTATAAGAGTCTGAACGATGTGGGTTATAGAGTCATAGCGATGTACAGCACAGAAACAGACACTTCGGTCCAACTCATCCATGCCAAGCGGATATCCTAACCTAATTGACCATAAGACATAGGAGCGGAAGTAAGGCCATTCGGCCCATCGAGTCCACTCTGCCATTCAATCATGGCTGATGGCCATTTCAACTCCACTTACCCGCATTCTCCCCGTAGCCCTTAATTCCTTGTGACATCAAGAATTTATCAATTTCTGCCTTGAAAACATTTAGCGTCCCAGCCTCCACTGCACTCTGTGGCAATGAATTCCACAGGCCCACCACTCTCTGGCTGAAGAAATGTCTCCGCATTTTTGTTCTGAATTTACCCCCTCTAATTCTAAGGCTGTGCCACGGGTCCTAGTCTCCTATATTGAAGTTGTATGAGTAAAATCTTTGCAGATGCCATCAAGTAAGAAGGCAGCCTGAATATTAGAGAAAGATTCAAGCATGTCTATGGGCTGTGTGCTGAAAGATGAAATTAGGAAGGGCATCTGGGTGTCTTTGGGTCAGCATGGACTAGATAGGTTGAACAGCCCCAACTGTCTTGTTTTTATGGTTCTGTGTAAGAGGAATTAAATCCAATCTTTCCTTTCTCTTTGGTACTTTCCTGTAAAAGAACGATTTGCACAATTTAATCTGGTCATTGTGAAATAAATTGTTTGGAACCAAGGAAATGGAATACATGTAAAATGGAATCACAGTACAACATACTGATCAAGAAAATAACCTGCGAATTACAGAAGATAAATTAATTTACTTAAGAAAAGTAGTAAATAAGTATCGGATTTCATTATTAGCGGGATTTTTTCAATGAATTAATTAGGTCAGACATTAATTTGACCCAATCGATGTTCACTTCTGGGAAGGAAAGAAAATCTGGCTGGAAGGAAATATTAGAAAAATTGAGCTTATTTGCTTTGGCAAAATGAGGAAACAGAAGATTTAACAAGTTTGAAGATGGCTAATTGTTTTATTGATAAAGGGTAAAGTTATGAGGAACATTTAGTAGATAAGAAGGTAAGAATAGGAACAGAAGCCAGGTACAATCATACAGTCGCATCCTCCGAAAATCTTCAGCTGTTCAATTACATCAGACTGTTTCTATCTTGAAACTGGCTCTTTCAACTTTTTTTTGTCATTTTCTGTATACATTCAAAAGAAGAAAAAAATTTCAATGTAACAGTAAGAAAACGATAGTACTTCTGTCGCATCACATTCCATTCACAGATGATTCTAAACACTTCACAAACAATGGTTTATTTTTTGCAAGTGCAGTCACTGTTTTGAAGGGAGATGCAGCAACCAAATGTACAAATCAACCTATCACATTAAAATTTGGCAGTAAAATTGTGGCTGTAAGCACTGCTTTTTGAGGTATCTTGGCTATTGGAGAGGTGATTTCCTCAAATTCCAGGAGCAGTAATTACTGTTTTATATGCTGTTGCATTGTTTTGGAACTGTGGGGGAGAAAGATCAAAACAGCGTCCTTTAAAAGGGAGGAAGAGAGACAAATGGAGAGAACACAAGGTCAGAAAGAAACCCACGCTGCTGGCTCTCTCAGCAGTGGGTCTGCACAGCTACTGCCTTTGCTGTTGTGAGTTTAAGTATCTTTGGATATTGGAGTGCGTCTAAAAAAAAAAATGAACAGTGAATATTTCTGCGGCCATCAGCGAAAAATCAGAATGGTGTGTTGCCTCCCTAGTGCCAGGATCAAAGATATTTTGGAGAGTGCGCAGAATATTTTCAAAGAGGAGAGGGACCAGCAGGAGGACGTTGTACACATTGGAACGAATGACATAGGAAGGCAGAAGGATGAGATTCTGTCTGGTAATATAGAAAGTTAAGAATTTTAAAAAGGAGCTCCTCGAGTGGTAATATCTGGATAATATCCGGTGTTACGAGCTAGTGAGGGTAGGAATAGAAGAATAGTACTGTAGACCCTCAATAGTCAGTGGGAAATTGAGAAACCAATTTTAAAGGAGATTTCAGTTATCTGTAAGAATAATAGGGTGGTTATGATAGGGAATTTTAACTTCCCAAACATACTCTGGGACTACCATCGTAGTCAAAGTTTAGATGGAGAGGAATTTGTTAAGTGTACACAAGAAAACTTTCTGCTTCAGTATGTGGATATACCTACGAGAGAGTGTGCAAAACTTGACCTATCTTTGGCAAATAAGGCAGGGCAAGTGATTGAGGTATCAGTGGGGGAGCGCTTTGGGGCCAGTGACCATAATTCTATTAGATATAAAATAGTAATGCAAAAGGATAGACCAAATCTAAAAGCTGAAGTTCTAAATGGGAGGAAGGCCAATTTTGATGGAACAGAGGAACCTCGATTATCCGAATACCAATTATCCGAAAATTGGATTATCCAAAGGAGATCTCCAGGTCCTGCAGAAACATTACATCAACAGTGATCATGCTTTTTGTTTACAGCAATTAAACAGGCACTGTCTCCAAATGACTGACCTCCTGCCCTCTCTTCCCGCAGGAGTGTACCCTAAACCCCCTTCACCAGATCATCTCTCTAACATTGTCCTGTACAGGGCAAAGGTGCAACCTGTCAAAATGTTGCAGTAAAAAGTTTGTGTGCGCGCACGCGCTATTTGGAGACTTAGCCCACAAAGATGGTAGCAGCAGTCTGGCTGGTATACAGTCTGGCTGGTATACAGTCTGGCTGCCCCAGGGAGGGGGTGGGTGTTCAATGGGGATAGTGGGGGGGG